>NW_018403434.1:1811424-1878003 GCF_002113885.1 Mizuhopecten yessoensis | reverse complement strand
TCTTTGAAGTGCCTCCAACCAAACACTAGGCTATTAATAATTGAAGTAAATAGACTATATTAATTGAAATGGTAAAATCTATGATATTCTAGTTACATGTATTATTTTTTGTGAACATGTATTAAATGGTTCTAGTATTCTCCTATTAATTCGAACATATACTACATCTTCTCTATAATACTCTCTCTATGTATATATGTATATATGAATGTATGAAATGTGTGTATTTTCTCTGGAAAGGGCCTTTATAGGCAATGCCTGTGCCTAATCCAATTGTGGTTTTTTTTAATACAATAAAATTGATTTGAAATGAAAAAATGTAAGTACATACAAATTGATGCAATTATATTAAATCTGAAATTGTGTATACATGGTTCAATGTTACTCATTATAATACAACGGAGAGAACATACATGTTTTCCTGTTTGATTATTCGCTAAGTCAACATATATATCAGGAAATGGTTTTTATTAAACACCCATGTAAACATATGAAATACACACGAAAAGTTCCGAGAGAAGTATTTGAAAATCTAATTTTTTCAAGTAGAACTGGTGATAATCGGAGATAAATGGGCAACTGCTCAGTTACTCAGAGACAAGACCAGAGCAGCCATTTTCTGTTTCGATTTTGCTCAAAAAATAACAACACGGGGTAAGGTTCTTCTGATGTTGCTAAACAATTCCGTCACATGTTGTGTTTTAACATACACATCCTAATCACGTTACTGTGCTCTGTGAAAACGTCAATTTTGACACATTATAATGCATATTTAAGCTTACTTCAACGTAACTAAGAATTGAAACTATTTACCTAGTATAAAACATGGAAAGATAATATTGTTCCTAACTATATTGATTTTTCTATGCAGATATGTTTGGTATATCAGCCGCTAATTTCATGGCAAGAATGCACAAAGAATACTCATCTTTTTCACTCGTAGTTGCAATTTAAAATATGTTTACTTCCCTGAAAAGAAGTGTTAATCATGGAGACTTAAAGTTATACAATATGTATGTACACCAAACTTTAATGCTGTACTTCATTGTCACTTAACAGATAACAGAGGGGGAAGATACAAACATGTTTTGTTCATTTTCATATATATTGTTTATTTACAATTTTATTGACAGCTGTCAGTAAAAAAATATCACGTTATCTGTGTAACGTTAAAATGCATAGGCCATGCCGAATGATATGGTCTGGTTTTTCTTGATTCTTATTGACAATGTTTAGCCAATATATAGCATATCGACCCAATGTTTCTAAATGTGTCTTGCACGTGACCAAGAACGTGTATCTCGTTTCTAAATGTATGTTGTACAATAACAAACTTGAACTCAGTATCTGATGTTTACTTTTGTTTATTTTGTTAAACTCTAAATAAAGTTTACGTAATGACTTGAATCATAAACCCTGTGACACAACCTTTATTATACATATATGCATACTTGTTTCATTATTGTAAGACAGTTTTTATACTTTTGCTTAAATGTGCATTTGTTATAATTATATTCTAAATCAATAAAAATGTTTTATTTTGAGAGAAAAAAACTTGAGAATATGTCAATTAATTCTCATTTTCACTGTTTCATCTTATGTTAACTAATGACAAGATATTTTATATAATAATGTAGGGTTTTAGGATTTATATCTCGCTCAGTACGATGAATATAGACCTGGATAGTAACATAGACCTCGAACTCCGTCCCCGATCTATATCACTCTATCAGGTTCAAATAACAATGTATTGACGCCGGCAAACGTAAATAATTTATAAATAGGGTTGACAAATTTGACCCGAAAAATTAAATGACCTATATTTTAACCTTAGTACATTTTAATGAAATTTATGCCACATTTCGTTACTTTGTCTACTCTTGTTCTATTACGTTTAGTATTCGTCTTTTCATGTCCTGCACGTTATAGGGTTTGGATATTCAATTTCCATTTTAACAGATTTGATTTACTTTATATATGTCAATTAGATTGGACATCAGGCTAGGCCTATTTAAGTCCTTTTCCAAACTTATTTACAAACATTTTCCCACTTTTATTCAAACATTTTCTGCTAACGTTTTGAATATATATAATTAAATAAATCATGTACATTTGTTGACAACCCATCCTACATAAAATCCAAGGGATACAGGCCTAGAAGACCCTGTGTACAAACACATTGGCCATCCAACCACTGGATATAAAGGATAGGTTACCAAGAAATACAAATTTTGTAAAATTTCAAAATATGATATGGATTCATATAGGAAAATGTAGTTAATATTATCTATTATTGGAGTTGATTCTCTTAAAATTTCTTTAACAAAGCACTATATAATATTCATGGAACTATGAAATAGTTAGAACAGGTTATATAATAGAACATTCATAAATTCCATAAAGTCCAGCCGAATACCAGAGATGTTCTGAAGATAGATACACAAAATGTATAAAAGGATTTGGATCTCAACAGTTTTAAATTATGTAAGTAAAAATGAACAAACTGATTGATAGTACCTATAAGTCGCTTAAGCCCCGCCATCTTAGAATGTTTTCAATTAAATAATGTTGATATTAACCTCACAGTGTCAGAGGAGAAGTATGGCTGAATTGCTCGATTTTTGCCCGGCCCCATCAACTTTCGCTGTTCAATAAAAAGTCGTTTGACGATATCGTTAACGAGCAGACGGACAGACGACACGAGTACGGCCCACGCTTACTTTGGTTTAGCGGACCAGGGAAGATTAGATAAATGTACTTCATTTAAAGTCGGCAAGTCGAAGAATAAACAAATACCTGCTCGAATGAGCTTTTTAGACAAACATTAACAAATATACATACATAAACATACCGGGCTGAATTAAAAAGCGTTAGACACCCCAGCATCCGGGTGCCTACGGTTTGCTTCGCGCCGTTTCTCCATACATTATGCAAATTAATAGATTTTCAAATTCAATTTACTTTAGGTAACTAAATAAACACTACGCGGTTGTTCATACGATTTACCATTCGGTCCTATTCGTTTTCCCGCTTCAGACTAAAACTGGTTTCTTGTTTACATCGATGTTAAAGGTAAAATACAAATATTAATATGATACGGTGATTGGTCAGAATGAAAAGCTGCAACTTGCAGCTGTGCATGTGATACTATTGTGATGGTCGTCTGCAAACATATGCTGTTTGTATACGGTTGTTCGGCGATTTGCATGTTTTAATGCCTTTGATAGAGTGTGTGACACATGATTTCCTGGAACTATTCAGCAATATTGATTTTATTTAAATAATATATTACTCCATACTAAGACGTTCTGTAATCGTCGATTACTGTTTACTTCGATAGGAGTACATGCATGACGAATTGTTAGTGACATAGATGATAAAAATAGAGTTGTTTACCTTTGTTTGGATCACCTGATTTGGTCTGCTTATCTGAATAACCTGGATTGTGTCCTCGTATGTTTTAGCCTATATAAAGGGCCTACAGTATCATATATGTATGTTTATGATAGGGAGTTGCTGTAACACGTGAACTTTAAAATTACATAAATGGCATGTGCTATTTTGTTATACAAAAAATAAACACATACAACATGAAAAGTATGTTATACAATTTATTTTATTTAAAATACCTTTTGGAAATGTACGACAACATCTGGGTTAAGTGAGTGATGTTTCAAACAATTGGATCATTGTTGAATGGAATTAACAAACGGACAATATTTTTGAATATTTGTTTCACCACTAGTTTCCTTATCGTCCGCAGGTACATTTAATAGATTGTTATGATCGATATACCTGTAGTTATTTACACAAGTATGCAGTATAAGTTTGAATTAAGTTTGATAACAGCAAGTGTATTTTAGAAAACATGATGAATATACTTCATACGGAAGCATGCTAAAGTATAGGTTGATTTAGTGTCACGTTACACGTATTTTGTGGCATGTGTCAAATACAAGTGTGTAGCTGCCGTAGTCTGTAAAGCAGACGACCAGTTTAAAGTTTACTACGTTCCGGTAACATGATCGAGACAGCTTGTGTATGTGTACACAGTGCAACCATTGGTGATATCTGTACACATATATATATATATATCAATACAGTAGCTGGCAGTTATATGTAGCGCGGCCAAATATTACAAAAGCCTAACAAAGCGGACACGTAATGTATTCAAATCGGCCGCCGTCTGTTTACATGTAACACAAGCGCCATTTTAAAAACAATATAACAAACGTTTGTCCTATACGTACCAACAGGAACAACTTTTTCAAATTCCCTACGTCTTCCATGCAGCACATACTTGTTTTTTGGTCCAGTTTGATAATATTTCCGGTGTCATTATTTGTGATGTTCCCTCCAATTTCAGCACAGGGGAAACACAGAGAGTTTATAGGCTCGGGATCAGTAACATTCCCTTTTTCAGTGAGATGTTGCCTGGGCAGTACCGTCGGCGTCGTCCCTGCGTCCGTTCCATTATTTGGACGTTGACAGTCATAAGGCCGTGTTAGTATGATGCAGATTATGGCAAATTGAACTGTTGTAACAACAATCAGAACAACAGTACACAGTTTGTATCTTCGATTGTTGCAATGAAGAATTGTTTTGTTATGATACCTGTTCATAGGATCATATTCAATATCTAGATCCGAATGATATTTAAACTCTTGTCGTTCAATCATTGTTGCAAATTTTAGACAAAAAGATGCATTATAACACCAAACACGTTGCCTGTTGGCCAGGACATTTTCACCGTTCACTATTAACAACAAACGTATCTGCGCAGCTTGTTTGATTCGTCCCTAGGTTATGTGGTTTTAGAATTGGCTGTTCGCCAATTTATTCAACCTTGTCTGAATACATATCTGCGATATTGATATAACTGAGCATATTTATTAAACCAAACTATCACACTCATTCACATATATGCAACTTTACTCTTATGCATATCTTTTTTTTGTCACTAAGCCCTTAGCAAAAAAAATAAATCACATTGCATATTTACATTGGCCAGCGAAAGAAAAGGTCCATTCAAATAGGTGTATCAACCGCATAACGTGTCAAAAGGAACCATTAACAATAAAAAGAATCACATGACCTCTAATGATTCAGTTCACAAAATAATCTGCTCCTCGAGAGAGTTTTGAGGGGAACTGATAAATTTCGTTGTTTCATATTCTTATAAATATCATTGCGAACAATGATTTAGTTAGGAAAGGTCTTATTTCTGTATTCAGATTTGAATGGGTTTCCCAAACATATACTTATTATAACATCATTATTTGGGAACATGTTGCATATTAAGTATGTCTGTCCTGTCGAAAATTAAATTTGATTTAAAAACAAACACAATTACAGTAATTTTGGACTGATCGTAGTCAATCTCCGATCGGTAAATCTTTTAAACCGCCTCTTTGATGTTCGGGATGTTATTACATTGTATATATGTCATCAGGAAACACTATCACTTGGTCACCATATAACAAAGAAATCACCGACGAACAAAGGGGTCAATGCAGTTCTCGATATTGAAATTCCTATTTCAGCTAAACATTTTATACCAATGGTATAACTATGTTCTATATAATTATATAAAACATAGGAATTTGTCAGTTTACCTCAAACCTCCCTCGAAATCAGATTGTTTTCCGACATTTTCCCACATTTTTCTAACTGAACAATTTAGGATCCATATACAACTACCTAAAACTGTGTTAGTAAGTATTTTCGTTTCTGTTGAGTGAACTATAAAATAACGAAATAAAATATACAAATGTTATCAATGACAGAGTTTGCCTGTATAACTGCAGCATAGTGAGACAAGGATTCGAACAATAATAAAACGTCATTCAACATTCAATTGGCTGTTTCAAATGCAGTACACGTAATAAAACGAGTCTGATTGAAAATCTGTGTCCAAAAATCATTTTGAAACTGATATAGTTGATGTTTTTTTATTATGAAATATGTATATATTCATATAACTTGGAAGATGTAATGTCCATTTGAAGCAGTTAAGGGTAGAAAAAAAGTCCGAATCCAAAACGAGCAGCTTTCACTATTCACATGGCACTTCAGCTTTATTTCAAAAGGACACCATTATTGCGTCACAACTACATTTCATCACATTACAATAGTAATTGTATAGAGCGTGACGTCACAGTATTGTCCTCTTGAGTTCTGTGGATGGTGAAAGCTGCTAGTTTTGAAGTTGGGCGTTATATCTTATTTCTTATATGTGCATATTTATTACACCATACTTCTACGCACATTATTCAATCATACGCATCTTCACTCTCACGCAAAGAATCTCTGGTGTTTTGACTAAAGTGGGACAGTAGTACATGTGAACGTGTAAAGTGAAAATGTGTTAAAGCTGTCATGATATTGAATGGTTAGCACACTGTTTGATGGGCGTTCACTCTACACAACTTATACAAACAAGAGGCCATAGGTCTCATGGCTCATGGACATTAACACATCTCTACTTCATTTACATCAATTTTTGAACACCTGACAATGATTACCAGTTACATTCAATGACCTGGAAACATGACATGACATGGTTAATGGGAATATACACGGATATAAAAGCTCTCTATGCCAGTTTATTATAAACCGTATTTTATTTCGTAACTTGCAGTTACAATATACAGACCATATAATTATTGCACACATGAACTAGGATCCAGAAACAAGTTATTAAACTTATATCAATATGTTTCCTCAGCAGAAAAAAACATGGATAACAGAGACTTGAAGTAAAAGAAAGAGGAGAAAAAATCGGAAAAGCAGAAAGAATAGCATTTGCCAATGTACAAAACGTTAATCTATGTAAATGTCACTGATGTCATAACGGATTTATAACAGTGGAAAATGTATGCTGTGTTCTACTACAAAGATGCTACGAAAATACCAATAGCATATGGCACAACTGATATGGGAAAAACCCCACCCACCCACACAACAGTATAGGAAGAAGTCATCACCAAAATAGTATCACACCTAAACATTAAAAAGGCCCCAGTCGTAGACCACATCAGTGTCAAACTCATAAAAGTATAACAACACTCTCTTACACCCCACATAATAAAACTTATTAATACAACTATCACTTCTGGTTTCTTCCCAAACAACTTAAAATGAGCACAAGTACAACACATTTTCAAGAAAAAGGACAGATTAGATAAAGGAAACTACAGACTGGTCAGCATACTACCATCCATATCCAGGATATATGAACGAACTCTATTTGATCAGCTCAGCAAATATTTTGACCAAGTTTTTGATAATCTTCTATGTACTTTTAGAAAAGGATATATATGCCAACATATTCTTTTAAAAATGATTGAACCCTGGAAAAAAATAGATGAAAATAAGTATGTAGGTGCTATTTTACTGGATCTATCAAATGTTTTTGTCTGCCTACCACATGAAATTCTACTTGCTAAATTGTCACCCTGTGGTCTTTTTTAAACTGACAGAACTCATTAAACTAAAATCCAAACCTCTTTGAGCAACTGGATCAGTATCAAAAAGGGTGTACCCCAAGACTCAATCCTCGCTCCACGTCTATTCAACATATTTATTAATGACATTTTCCTCTCTGCACAACACTACCAACTATATAACTACGCTTACGACAATACCCTATCACATTCATCCTAAAAACTTAACAAACTTATATCCGCACTAGAACAAGACACAAAAATCTCATACACTGGTTCGACATAAACAAAATGAAAGCAAACCCTGACAAATTTCAAGCATTAGCCATAGGGAAAAAGACCGGGTCACAAAACATCTCTTTTAAAATCAATGACACCTCTATTACATGTGAAGACAGTTCATAACTACTAGGTGTTGATATAGATGTTCGGCTCTCTGTCAACTTGCATATCAAAAACATTTGCAGGAAAAGCTCACAACAACTAAATTACTTCACAGAATTAATAAACACCAAAATATCTGAATAAACTCCACACCTTTATTCTTTCACACTTTAAAATTCTACCCAATTTCTTGGCACTTCTGCTCTGAAACAAATGTTACACAAATAGGGAAAATTCAGTATAGGGCACTTAGATTTATCTATGATGACTTTACCAGTTCTTGCAATGACCTCTTGACCCGGACACACGTACCTGCTTTAAAAATTAGAAAAATGAGACAAATGGCAATAGAAACATACAAAGTTATACAGAAAACCGCACCCCCATGCCTGCACAACATTGTCACACCTAAAACCAAGTTTCAGATACACCAACATATTAGACATTCCACAAGTTAGAACCACCACTACATACGGCACAAAATCCTTCAGATACACAGCAGCCTGCCTTTGAAACAATCTACCCAACACATGTAGGACAACAAATAACTCTACTCGCTTCAAATCTTTAATATCCTCCTGGAACCTCAAAAAATGAAACCTCAACTCCGTCACCCTCACTTCTACACACCTTTCCTGTCTCAATTTTTAATGTATTTTATCAAATCAGTGCCAATTTAAAGACTATATAACATTAAATTTGATGTGTTTAAAACTATGGTAGATGTATTGTTCTAATTACAATGTGTAAAATGTGTCTATACTGATTTTTAATAGCTCGAAATGTGAAATGTTTTATCTCATTTAATATTTGTATTGCTTAAATGTCAATATATCAAATTTGTCCAAGTGTGAATGTCTTTGTATGTAACATGTATGTCGGTCAAAAGCTCTATAGACCTTATGTAATTTGTTTTAAAATGCCCACCGACTTTAAATAAATTTTATCTTATTTTATCTTATCTGATATCTAAACTTGTGTCGTGCACTTATCGTTGCTAAATTTGGTCCAACAGATGCATTATAACACCAAGTTCACTGTCTGACGACCAGCACATACAATGCTCCCACAACAAATATCGAACTTCTGCGGGTTGACATTTTCCTCTTGATTAGGTGATTCCCCATATTTTCAAATATGTGTAAATATTTCCATGTCACCATTGCATTGAAGGCGACCACATACATTCACTGCTAAATCATGGGTGATTCCCCATATGTTGCACGGGGCATTAGCTGTTCTCCAAGTTATTTCCTCATGGTTAAACAATCCTGTGTTTAAATGATAATTCAAGAATTCTATAAATAACCATGCGACATACATAACATACATTGTCATTTGGAATCACCCTGTTCTCCAAGTTATTTACTCATGTTTACTTGTGAACAATAGCCATTTATTTGTTACATGATACTGTGTGTACACCTCAGTAACATATGCATAACTCCGCTGTCCCCCTTTTCTTGATTTTTGACAATATTATTTTGTATATCAGAAATGCACTAAGCCTTCAACTTACAGCGTATACTCGTGATACCAGATTAGGTGTTTCCCAGTATACTGTATATCAATCATTCCTATATAAGTAGATTGTTAAGAGAGAAATTGTCTACTGTTAACGATCCACTGATCAGAGACATCACATTCGATGCATAACGAAGAGGACAATTTATTCAATTATTTGATTGGCACTAAAAAATAACAAGCATATTTTACAGATTTGAAGAACATTTGTTTTGTAAAAAAAACAGAAAGTCTAAATTCACGAGTGGCAAAACCCGTGTTGGAACTCTGAATGTAGTCAGAGCAACATTTTTGATACAATCAACAGACTCATCAGTTAAATTATCTATTGTTTGAACTATGGAATGGACTTATACAGATGATAAACCTCTTCACACTGAATATGTTTTTCATGAAGATAGAATGAAATCTTTTTGGCACTGGCCTCCTCAAATTCAACAGCATCCCGCCGACTTGGCAGCGGCAGGGTTGTTTTATTCTGGAAACTCTGACAAAGTATTATGCTTTTACTGCGGTGTGCAGATGTCACAGTGGTCACCATATCATAAACCTGTAGTGCGGCATAAACATTTTTCGTCGGACTGTAATTTTTTGAAAATCATCGGATAAAAAAGGAAAAAAGAGTGTGGAGTAAATGATGTGTGGGGAGTAATGCTGCAAACTCTTACCTGTCTGACTGCTGAAAACATACTGTAACATTGTAACTATTTCAAATAGAAAATGTGTTGTTCCGTTTGAAAAAAAGGCAATTATGGTCATTTCTGTCCTGCTCTTTCTAACATAGACAGTGGTGATATGATTCGTTTTTGATTGCCATGTATCCAAATAGAACTCATGCTGTTTGACCGTAGTTACACTTCGGGCTATGTATAGAATGACTATAATTCCTATTTGAGGGAACATGTCAAGTACATTTTGTGTATATGTTTTAATGCATTGCATGTAAGTAAGATAAATTAATGATGAATGTTGAACTGAGTATAAATCATTTGTTAAGAACTGTGTTATGCATTAACTGTTTTGGTCATTTTCTTTTTTTGTACATTTTTATTATAATTTGAGTGTTATAACATTTTATGATTACAATTTACTTTCGTGTCGTTGTCGTATAAATATCTATGACTTAAACAATCAATTCAAATGATTCAAATCAAGTAAAGTGAGTGATATTTCGAACAATTTGATAATTATTTAATGGAATGAACAAAATAATATGTTTTTAAGATGGCTTTTCATAATTCAATAAAATGAAATAATGATGACCATATTTCATTTGGAGCGTGTTAAAGTATAGGTTGATTTAATAGTACATGTGTGTAGCAACCGTAGCCGGCTTAGCAGACAACCAGTTTAAGCTTTCAAGTAATATTTCTCAAAATATGTTCCAGTCACTTTAATTACTGCAAATGATATTGATACTATTTTCTGTGTGTGTTTACATTATGCAACCATTGGCGATATGTGTACCCACGCAATAATGAAAAGTATATATATCAAAACGTTAGCTGGCAGTTATACCGAGCGCGGTTAAATAATACAAAAGAGCCACATAATGCAGGTACGTAATGTATTCAAATAGGCAGCCAGGCATATAATGCAGAGCTTTTGTTTGTTACAAGCGCTGTTTAAAAATAGACCTCAATTTTTTTTCATAATATCATCAAGCTCACAACCGAACTGCACATAGCCAGCTCATACACGCATATCTTCTTGAATCTTATCGATGTCACCACGGTACAAACGCTATTAGAACTATATTGACAGTAATATGGTGTGTTTCCAGTTTTCTAAAAACAATGCACATATCTTAACTCGCATGGTATCCAATCTTATCTATGGATAAGTACACTATCGACAACCTTTTTGTAACACTGCCAATAAGTATGCGTTCATCAACTGGTCGTTACAATATTTCGGCCAGGTATGAGTACACCTGTAAAATGAACTTACTGACACAAACATATATAACCCCAAGGCATTAGTAAATGCCGATGGTATCCAAATGCGATCCAAATAGTATTAATATGAGCTGAGGTGTTCCGAGTACAAAGGTACCTGTCAGATATTTCCAAGGTTATTTCCTGTACTGCTGCCAAGATGTCCAGTTCAGCTGACGATGTTTTTATTACGCAATCGACATTTACTAGTAAACGACCAGAATCCGATAGAGATACAGACGTAATGTTCAGCGATGTGCTTGATATGGAGCTCACCAAAGAGAACGTACCGGATTTCAATATGAACTACACATTTAATACTGTAAGACAGGAAGAGTTATTGTGAAATACGTAAAGCGGATGTGTTTGTGAAAACTGGAAACTTCGGCTAAGTGCATTGTACGTGTATATATTACAACGGCTGACTACCGTGTACCACTAGGTATTAAAGTTGGAATTAAAATTACAGTTACTATCTTTCATATTTATTTGTTATCGTTTTCTTTGTTTATCTGTTTTTGTGTCTACAAACCCTATTCAACAGATGGGCATTCTGGGTACGTTTGACATGACCCTGTATGACCTGTTGGATAAGTGGTGATCCATTCATTAAATATCCAACCGCTAGCCATTGGATAGTATGAATAGGTCACTACTTATCCAACAGTCACTCAACTTATCTAACGCCTAGCGGTTGAATAGGTGAAATATTCAGCTTGTAAACACAATAGGTGTCGTAATCGAAAGTTTTTAAATCTAGCTACAGTTCAAACATAAATTCTTGTAATTGATTTTTAAATGATTGCACTGTTGTAACAACAATCAGAACAGCAGTACACAGTTTGTATCTTCGTTTGTTGCAATGAAGGTTTAGTTTCCTATCAAAGCTGTTCATATGATCATATTTAATGTCTTGATCCGAAATATATCTAAACAATGGCCCCTTGATTGGATGATTTCCCATACATGTATATATCAATAGTAATACGTCACTCAGCACTCAATTGACTGTTTCAAATGCAGTACATGTAATTAATCGAGTCTGATTAAATATCCGTTGTCCAACAATCATTTTTTAACTGATATAGTTGATGTTTTTAATTATAAAAATATGTATATATTCAGATAACATGGAAGATGTAATGCCATTTGAAGTAGTTAAGGGTAGAAAAAAGTCCGAATTCAAAACTAGCAACTATCACCTTTTACATGGCTCTTTAGCTTTATTTCAAAAGGACAACATTATGACGTCACGATTACATATCACCACATTACAATAGAAATTATATAGAACATGACGTCACAGTGTATACACGATTGTTCCACAAACTAGCGTAAATGTATTGTCCTCTTGGGTCCTGTGAAAGCTGCTAGTTTTAAAGTCGGGCGTTATATCCTATTTTTACAGATACATGTATGACATATGTGTATATTTATTACACCATACTTCTACACACATCATTCACCCATACGCATCGTCACTCTCACGCATGGAATCTCTAGTGTTTTGACAAAAGTGGGACAGGAGTCCATGTGACGTGTAAAGTGAAATGTGTGTTTATAGCTGTCATGCTATTGGATGGTAAGCACATAGGTCTCATAGCTCATGGACATGGACACATCTCTTCTTCTGTTACATCAATTGTTAGCACCTGACCATGACTATCAGTTACATTCAATGACACGGAGACATGTCTGTGGCTATTGGGAATGCACACGGATAGAAAAGCTCCCTATGCCAGTTTGAGTGTCTATTATAGATTGGATATATGGAAGAACCAACGAATTTTATTTTTGCATTTCCTTTTATTTCAAATATAATATTTCAAAATGACAGTAAAACAATCAAATATCAATGATAGCTTTTCATAGGATCATTTTTGATTTGTATATCCGAATTAATATCTAAACTCGTGTCATTCACTGCTTGATACTGCGCCCATGTTTAGGTAATCCACCGTGCATTGGCTGTTCTCTATTTGATGTACCCATGTTTAAGCACATAGATCACGTGAAGGTGAGAACAACCCTTTGTCTGATGGCCATTTTGTAAACTTATATAATGTCTGTTTCAATTAAACTATGGAACGTATGCATATTGTTATGACCAAATACACTAAATATCAATGTTAAAGTCACGAAAGATGTTAATAGGTCGTTAAACAATGTAAAACCCAACCAAACATATATAAATGATAGCTTTTCATAGGATCATATTTTCAAAAACACTGAACTCTGGCTAACAATAAAACCTCTTCTTTCAAACAAAAACAAGCATCAATCGCACATTGTATTATTGGAAAATGACAAAATCATATCAGACAGAACTGAGGTATGTGAGACTTTCAATCACTTCTTTGTAAATGTGGCCAGTGATATAGGAGGACACACCAATTTTAACCCTGATTTACATGAAAGCATCAACAACATCAAAGACGGTAGGATTGTTATGAGGAACAATAGTGGAGAGAAACACCAAGTCACCAAGCTTGAAGAGTTAGGATCCTACCCCGACCCCCTCCTAAGAAACAACCAGGCCCTAGGACGTTGGCTTCTAATCGTGACAGATCCTACAACAGGCAGCCCCAGCCACATCATAAGTGATCTGGTGAATACATAAACTGATCATATTATGTGTCACTTGTTTCTCTTGTTTCTTTTTGCATTATTTTTTATCAAATAAGTCAAATATGAACCATAACTGTACAAATCTCACCATGTGACTATGTGTGTAGAACCAATTATACATATATCATATAAGTAACTTATTTGATACAAATGTATAACTTATGATTTTGCTATATAATCAATATAATATATATTACTTCACCAAAGCTTAGTAATATGTATGTGTTGCTCTTGGATTGTAACATGCGCAAATTTTCTTTTACAGTGGAAACTTTTATACCTAGGTATAAGTTAACTTACCTTGGCTTATTATCGATGTTCCATCAATTGAATTCATACATATATGTATATAGATTATGAACACAGTCATTATTTTCTAACATTATCTAGGTATCACAAAATGAAAACTGAATATTTAATATATATTCAATTTATTTTTCCAAATATGTATCTCTTTATCATACCCTATACTGTAGAACGTGCATGCCTCATACTACTAGTATAATGATAATATTTACTACAGAAAAAGTTGTGTTATCTAAATTGTATGTGTTATCGTTCCTGGATCATAACATGTGACAATAACATGCCTCTACAAAAGTAAATATATAGTTTATCTAATTAGTGATGTTCTACCAATTGATAATATGTATACATGTATATATACAGCCGATATATGTTATATCCATATAACCTTTCAATCAAGCCCCTTCATTGTGTTTATTTATTGTATGTATTCTATATATACTATAAAAACAAGATGTTTTCTGTATCCATTGACTGTTTGGCCTTTCGAACCATGTGACTGTATGATCGTGCTAAATACAAATGTACTTTATAAGTATGATATTGATTGGTGTAACTAATGATATAAACTTCAGTGAAATGATTATAACGAAAAATAATGCCACATATAGTTTTGCATTTCATGCCATAATTTCACATACCTGAGTTACAAATATAATCCCAAATACATATTTTACTATCAGCCGGTATCTTGGTCAAATGTAAAAAAAACACGTGCATACTGTCTTACAAATGGTCTACCCCTTCCAATTAGCAGGTCAATATTTTGTATTATTGAATGTTATACTATTCTCAACATAAATAGAATGACCAGAATTATTTGAGTCTTAACATTCTACAAGTAATTCTACAAACAATTGATTATTGTACATGAAAATGTCAAATATAGGACTCCCATTATAATTATTTTCTCAATCAAAATGTCAGATATATCTCATCAAAATACATATAAATAATGCTGATTGGAAAGGGCGTACACCATAATTGAAGGCAAACCAAATCCTGTTTACTACTATGTTTGTGACGTTAATATCTATATTTAGTCTTACCATGCTGTCTCTGATCATGTTGATCCCGTATTGCTTGTTAAGGTAATGAATCAGTTTACTGATGTTTATACCTTGCATACGGTCTTTTTACTTACTTTTCTGTTATACTTTCCATTTAATGTACTGTTTTACTCTACTCTAAGTCCACTCAGTCCAAAGTCGAATTCCAGAGATTGTCATTATGCCTATCGTAAGTTTGTTTACACAAGAAACCTATTGATGTGTCCTAATGTTTACCACTCAATTGTCTTTGATAATGGATAAATATAAGAATATCGTAATTATATTTATTGGGACACATCTATATTGTGAGGATTATTACTATATCAACACATTGATCATCCGAGCATTTGCAGGTAAAATTACATACCCTAGCTACTACTTTACATATTGTTTACTTTTTGATGAATCACATTTTTTCAAACTTAAAAACATTGAATATCTTTTATGTACCATTAAAAATATACTACTTCTTTGCAATGATATTGAACTAAATCCAGGACCCCAATTTAACATAGAAATCTCACATCTTAATGTTAGATCTCTCAGAACCAAANTTCCTACCAGAAAACTATATTAAACTATGACGATGCAGATTTTGATGAAATGAATAGAGCTTTAAATGAAATAAATTGGAAAATACTAATAAAAACTCTTGACTCGAATGAGTTTAATAATTTTTTAACAGATTCTATTAATAATCAAATAGAAGAGTATTTACCATCCAAAATTATAACTGTTCGCCCTAATGATAAACCTTGGATGAGGAATATTATAAGGCAAAAATTAGACAGAGAAATAGATTACATAAAAAAGCTGTTGGGAAAATTTCAGAAAGACTAGAAATAAAGTAGAAGACCATGTCAGAGAAACTAAACACACTTATTACGAAAAATTACAACAATCGCTTAGTGACCAATCTGTGCCTCCTAATAGTGGTGGAAAATTGCTAGATATGTCATAAATTCAAATAATGTATCAATTTGTCTTCCTCCTCTTTCTGAAAATAACAACTTAATACATCATCCATTTGAAAAAGCAGAATGTCTAAATAACTACTTCAGCTCAATATCAACTTCTTCTGAAAATCTTGAACCCCTTAGCCCCCATGAAATAACTTTTCCCTTCCTTTTAGACAATATCATTATATCTGAAGAGGACATTAAGGATCAACTGTGTTTACATAATGATAAAATACCTCCTGGCCAGATGGCATGATACCCAAGATAATAAAGAAATTAGCACCTTCTCTATTATGTCCTCTAACTTAACTTTGTAACAAGACTATTGAATCTGGTATTATACCTCTTTCTTGGAAATCAGCTAATATTAATGCAATATACAAAGGTAAGGGTGCTCAAAATGATGTCTCTAACTAAATTTGGTCCAAAAGATGCAGTATAACACCAAGTCTGACGACCAGCACATACACTGTTCCCACAACAAATAACGAACTTCTGCGGGTTGACATTTTCCTCTTGATTAGGTGATTCCCCATATTTTCAAATATGTGTATGTGTAAGTATTTCCATGTCACCATTGAATTGAAGGCGACCAGATAAATTTACTGCGAAGTCATTGGCCCTTGATTAGGTGATTCCCCATATGTTGCACGGAACATTGGCTGTTCTCCAAGTTTTTTTTATCATGTTTACGCATTTCCATGTCACCATTGAATTGAAGGCGACCAGATAAATTCACTGCGAAGTCATTGGCCCTTGATTAGGTGATTCCCCATATGTTGCACGGAACATTGGCTGTTCTCCAAGTTATTTAATCATGTTTACGCACATGGGCAACATCCAAGAAATAACAATCCTGTGTGCAAAATGCTATTTTTAACATCTGATTAAGATGATGTTTCCACGTTTCCCTCCATTTTATAAATAACCATTTGTGCACTATATGACGTACATTGTCATTTGTAATTATCCCTTTATAAGAAGATTGTAAGAGAGTTAGTCTACTGTGCGGATTCCACTGATAAGAGATATCATATTTGATGCACAACGAAGGGGTATTCAATTATTTGATTGGCGCTAAAAACAGAAGCAACTTTGAAAGGATTTAAAGAACTTTTGTTTTGTTAAAAAATAACAGAAAATTTACATTCACGAGTTGCATAACACGTCTAGAAACTATGAATGCAGTCAGAGTTATATTGTTTATACAATCCACAGACTGATCAGTTATAGAATCTTTTAATTGAATCATGGAATGGAAATATTCAGATGATAAACCTCTTCACCCCGAATATTTCTTTCATGCAGAGAGAATGAAATCTTTCCGGCACTGGCCTCCTCAAATTCAACAGCATCCTGCCGACTTGGCAGCGGCAGGTTTGTTTTATTCTGGAAACTCTGACAAAGTATTATGCTTTTACTGCGGTGTGCAGATGTCGCAGTGGTCACCACATCATAAACCTGTAGTGCGGCATAAACATTTTTCGTCGGACTGTATTTTTTGGAAAATCATCGGATAAAAAAGGAAAAAGAGTGTGACGATGTGGAGTAAATGATGTGTGGGGAGTAATGCTGCAAACTCTTACCTGTCTGACTGCTGAAAACATACTGTAACATTGTAAATATTTCAATTTAAAAATGTGATGTTCCGTTTGAAAAAAAAGCAATTATGTGTATTTATGTTCTGCTCATTCTTACATAGACAATGGTGATATAATCCACTTTTGATTATCATGTATCCGAATAGGACTCATACTGTATGACCGTACTTACACTTCGGATTATGTATAGGATGACTACCATTCCGTTTGGAGGGAACAAGCCAAATACGATTTGTGTATATGTTTCAATGCATTGCATGTAAGTAAGATAAAATGATGATACATGTTAACCTGAGTATAAATCATTTGTTAAGAACTGTGTTATGCATTAACTGCTTTGGTCATTTTCATTTTTTTGTACATTTTTATTATAATTTGAATGCTATTACATTTTAGGATTACAATTTGCTTTTGTGTCGTTGTCGTGTAAGTATCTATGTACATATAACAGATAAGATGTTTCTATGTCTTATAATAGTGATACGGTTTCATTTACAAAACATTGACTTTAATAATCAATTCATAGGATTCAAATCAAGTAAAGTGAGTGATGCTTCGAACAATTGGATCATTGTTTAATGGAATGAACAAAAGAACAGGTTTGTTTAAGATGATTTTTCAAAACTCAATAAAATGAAATAATGATGACCATACTTCATTAGGAAGCGTGGTAAAGACTAGGTATATTTAATATTACATGTGTGTAGCAACCGTAGTCTGCATAGCAGACGATCTGGTTAGGCTTTCAAGTGAAATATTTCACCTAATATGTTTCAGTCACGTTAACTGCTGCAAATGATATTGACACTATTGTGTGTGTGTGTGTGTGTGTGTGTGTGTGTGTGTGTTCACTATACAACCATTGACGATATGTGTACCCATGCAATAATGTAAAGTATATATATCAATACGTTAGCTGGCAGGTATATCGAGCGCGGTTAAATAATACAAAAGAGCCACATAATGCAGGTACGTAATGTATCCAAGTAGGCAGTCTAGCCTATAATGCAGAGCTTTTTGTTCATTACAAACGCCATGCATTAATTATATAAATTCCCACATATTTGCAAATTAGTATGTATTTAAAGCGGTTGCAATATAACTTAAACACAATTGCATGTAATAGGGCAAAAACAACGCTCTATTTGCTATTCTTTTTTATAGATCATCAAGTACAAGGCCGAGTAGCGATCACATACACGTATATGTCCTTGTTCTCAAAGACAACAAACGAACTCCAGTGTGTGATTGCTAGAAGTAATTCCAGTAATTCGGTGTATTTGCAGTATAATAGAACGCTAAACCATATAAAACCAAACGAAAGTTCATAACTGGCTGTTTTCCAACTTATTCTAATCACAACCAGATTTGACCGTAAAGTTGTAACTGTGCCAAAAGACCGTTACTCAGCATACATATATCGTTATAATAGTTCAACACGTTTACATGTAATATATTTAACTACAGTACAAGTATAAATCTCGTATTATTGACTTTAAAAGGGTCGTTCAAACACTCTGAGAAAAGATAAATTATTGCTTTTTGCTTTAGTGCATCATAAACATGACAATACAAAGTTTGTACAGATTGATTGTTTTAGGGGTAAGTATCTTTGAGACCTAATATACATATATAGGCATTGAAATGGGGATCGATATGTGCCATGCAAGTTAGACCAAGTAAAGATCCGTCGTGTGCGGTACGTGTATACAGGATTTGCGAATGTTTGTGTTCACAAGGATCTTCTTACGTTACTGTGCCGCTAAACGTCTGTCTTGTTTTTTTATCAGTAGGATAAACATTTCCTAAGAAAGAAGTTCTTAGATAGGTTTTTAACGTTCCCTTATTCGAAACACGGGACGTGAAAAATGTAACAAAGATATAAAATAAAAGTTAATTATTTTACGTGTCATAAACAATTCAATAATTTTACACAATGTCACGCATGCGCGGACACGTATGATGCTGTTTTATGTCAAATTCTGGCAAGATTATTCTGTTCATTTTTTGTTAATACTACTTCATGTGCGTAATATTTATTATGATGATAGCAACTTTATTAATGGCTGGTCTCGACCAATAACTGATTTCAATATGTTGTTTTACAAATGCCATTAAGTTTTGTATTTGACAGTGTCAGACCTAAGGGATTTTGTGTACAAATCCTTGAGACATAATTTATATATTTTGTATGACGAATGTTATATTTTTTGTATTTCTTCCTGATTTTGAACCCATTATGTATCATATATATAAATATAATGTTAACGTCGCAGGCTTAACCCTAGGGTGAGACAAGGATGTCTCACACCGGTAAAAGTGGCGGATACACCTGTCCAGGGTAAGATAAATCCCTTTCTCACACTAGGGTTGAGAGGGGGGATTCCACTATTAATAACAATGGAATGAGGTCACGTCAACCATGCAAAGTTAACTTTATATTATGCATATGATACACAATAGGTTAACATGGTAAAAGAAATATTTGTTTTTACCCCCTTCAGGGTGAGATAAAGGAATCTCAACCCTCCAGGAAAAAATCCTTAGTTGCCCAACACTCGACAAAATCTCGTGTTTGACACCTTAAGAATCTACCCCCTTCAGTTGAGATTCCCCTTATCTAACCCCTAGTGCAAACATGGCTTGATCAGTGCCACAGATATTGTCCGAGCTCTTTTCAAAGCAACTTGAAAAATGACACTTGCATGAATATGCATGTTTTAAATCACACACTGAGAGAATAATTTAATATGAACCCATTTAAATGTTTATGCCTTGAGATGTTTTGCTTACAGCTGTGAGTTCAAAGTCATTCAATATATCAACTATATGATTCCAAAGAATATTTTGCCAATAAATAGCTTGTTTTATCAATACTGAATGCAAGGGAGTTTAATACGTATTTTTTTATTTTATTACTATTTCTTCAATTCGATCATATACATTCCTGTCCCACGTATTCAGTACGATACAAAGAAAGACAGTCTTGCTGTAGCGAATATTTATTTGATGATATAATGTTCACATGAGTTATGGATTCCTTAGTCTTTCATAAAATCAGCTAATGTCTGTATATCTATTTATTTCCAAAAGTTCTTTTGCTTTTTGCCTCAAATATATATGTGATTGATCGCAATGCACGAATAAGCGGTATCAAAATACATTTAAAACACTACCTTTACTACGCTTTACGATATATAAAATTAGAGTTATTTTGTTGTTTATGTTAGTATCAAACTGGTTTTCGTGAGTCGGTTTTGTACAATATTAGGAGGAAAAGCATCAGTTCCTTTTTTCAATAAACCAAATGAATCGAGTCAATGACTATAGCTAGAAAGTTTCGATAGATAGAGGAGAGAGAGGAAGACTGACACTCTCCAACAAACCTAATTAGTTGCTAACGCATTTAACAAAGTAGTATAAACTTACACAGGTAATGCTGCTAGAAGCGTTCACAACTATAGTTCCTGTCTAACCTAATTATACAATGTAGTAGGGAAAACACTATTAACAATGCAGCCTTTTTTTTCTTTTTTCTTTATTTACAAAAATATCCTCTTCACAAATAGCTCTCTTGATGCACAATTGTTTTTGTATTGTTTAACGGCCCATCGACAATGTAAGTCATTAAGGGCACTTGAATGGACAAAATACTGTCTTGAATGGACAAAAACCTCTCAAACCTTCGTACGCATTTACAACACCTGCTACCTGTACTGACTACTTGGTCTAGACAATTCTTGTCACGCAGGAACAAAAATGTAATCATAATGTTGATTGTCGTTTATAATCTTTCTATTATAAATGTAATAAATAAAAACATTAAGGTAAAAGTCAATTTAACTTCGCTATTTATGTATGAAAAGGGTTAAGTGAAAGGGATGGTGCAATAATAGGTCGTTTATAGACCAACACCAATACGCATTTTAATTTTTGATGACGATGCGTTTACACCAGACCTACATAAATTGCTATACATTGTTATTATTGAATTATTTCCGTTTGACATATTTTGAGATATTAGGGGTCACAGGAGGGGCAGCAAAATATGACATGTTTCATTTCGCAGTTCAAATAAATTCAATATCCTTTAAAAACATTAAATTAGTCAAAACCAATTATTTAGATTTGTTTTTACGATATAACATCAGTACAATGTAATAAAAATCAGTTGTTTTTAATTCTGCTCTAAGTGACACCTTATTTTCACCATGAAACTTTGTTAAAATGTCAATAAAAAAATCAATAAATGCACGTTGTGCTTTCCCTATTATCACCCAGAGGGGCTATTTATCCATACTAGGTCCTATAGTAATCCTCCTACCGGACATTAGTGCATGGGGTTGTAGTTGACAGAATACGTCTCTATTGGTCAAGTTATTTTACCGTTGTCCTTTTCACTAGATACTCTAGAAACCAAAAAAAAAATGGAACACTCTATCCTCGTCTTGCAAATAATCTTGGGTTTTATTACCAAATAGTCGGACAGAAGGCCAAAAAGATGAATAATAATGAAATAACTTGGTCCTAGTTATAATCGTCATACTATTGCGGTAATTGTAGACCATGAAGGGTATAAACGAATGTGAGTGTCACGATTGTAAAATTATTGTAAGACACAAGCTTTAGATGTATTAGCTCCTAGTTCTTCTCCCTGTGCCGCCACTGGATCGTCCAACGCCTTCGCTAAGTCGGATACCTGTTGGATAATCACACATCAGACAATAAATAACGATTTAGTAATCATTTTCACTTAAATGCATATTTAAATAAATGTATATGAAGATAGTCTTTTTATGATTTTGTATCATGTTGTATTGAATGAAATTAAAAATCTGAGCTAAAACTCCATGTTTCCTATACCATTCGTACATGTTTTATTGTTGCCTTAGAATAAACATAAAACCAAAACAGAATACTGAATTGTCAACAAAACCAAACTTCTGACTCAAAATAGATAAATCAAGGGCAAAGTATAAATGAAAAAAAGATTTACTTGGAAACCCTTGAACGAGTAATAGAAGGATAATACCTGTTACTGTGGAAGGGGAAGCGTTTTGCGGTTCAACGACTACATCCGACATGTTGATCTTATTTTGATGTTATGATATTAATCACGAATGACGAAAACAACAACTACCAATAATCGAAAGATACGAGGACCAATCTATAAATTTTGTTACCACACAGCTCCCGTCAAAACGGGCGATAAACAAATTAGGGCTTCAGCAAACTGTAAGCGCATTTAAAGATCAATGCACGTGTAATATTTCGACATCATTCGACAAGAAATGAAATATTAATCATTATTGAATGCGGAATGAGGAAGGTTGAGACTAAATCTGAAATACGGTCCTGCACGATGTGTTTAACAGTTACCACTATAACCGATACATGAAGAAGTATGCAGTATAAAGGGCACAACAACCGTCATATTGAGAAATGTCTCCAGGTAGGTGAACCGATTCGAGAAATGGGTAAGTCGACATAATAGAGGAAACAAGTCCGACCAGACAGGCCAGTTGTTGCAGCGTCAAAGAAAAATAGTTTTTAAGGACTATGGTCGTTTTAATGTTTCTGAGATAGCTCATATGGTTGGTATTTCCGAAGGCAGTACACATCGCATTCTGACCAAGTGCTTGGAACTAAAAGCGCTCTATGCTGGATTGATCCCCTATTTGCTGACACCTGAACAAAAGGCCAAACGTTTTAATATGTACACTGTACTAAAAACATATTGAAAATTGCGACTCAAGAAAGCTATCTGAGTTACTTACAGCGTATGAGTCCTGTGTCTATTACTTTGAAGCCAACAGGCGCGTAAATAACAAGCAGTGGTTGTCGAAAAATAACAAGAAGGACAGTGATTATAGGACGTATGAAAAAAGGTACGTCATGCTAGAAGTCCCGTTGTTCAGATACCTTGCGAAGAAGGCAAAACCATCACAGACAAGTTTTACAGAGACAAAGTACTTAAGCCTGTCAAAAGATTTGACATGAAAACCCGTCCAAGTAAAAAGTCGAATGGCATCCAGATAATTTACGAACACTTCATCCAAAAAAGCAATACCGTATTGGTGTTTTTGAAGTAAGAGAATGTAGAACAGAGTGACCACCAACCCTTTTGACTAGATATAAGTCCCTGTGCTTTCTTCCTGTTCTTATATAAAACAAAATGGGAAACAGTAGAAGTGCTCTTAGTAGTGCGATCTTCCAGTGTTTTGCCAGTACACCTAGGGGAGACTACCACGTAGCGTTTACGCCATGAATAGCGCGATTTATTATGTGCGTTTCTATTAATAATAATTAAGGTCAGATTATATGTGCATCATGCATGTGATTCCTGACACTAGTGACAGACTTTATTGAATGGCCCCTGTAATAACTTTATATTATTTTAACACATTTTCTACACCTGAATTGCAAAAACATATATTTCAGAAGAAGTCCTTATATTTAAAGGAAAACGACAAAAGTTGCATCATATAAACGATAAATATATATCTATTTTTGATGTAATATATATCGGAGTGTTAAGGTAAATAAGTTTCATAATGTACATACATTTATACTCGATTTGCCTTTTTCCCGTGTCCTATTCAACAGCTCCTTAACAGCCTCCTATTGAAGGAAAAATATGTTTTCATCAAGCGTTTTATAAATAACGACATGTCAACTAAAATTCAGGATTTGCCTTTCACTTAAAATATTATACCATAGCTTGTTGATCAAACACAAAAACACGACTTTAAATATATTACATATTCGTAATGGTGTACATACCATAATAAGATAATTATAGTAAATGGTAGCATTTCAATACGTACCAGTGTCTTCTTGTTCTCCATGTTTTCCTGGTGTAGTTGTCTCCCTCTACCTTTATAGCTTTCTATCTCCTGAAGCTTCTGAGACATTTCCGCTTTGTGAGCATCAATTGTCTCCTTCAGTTTTGTTTCAGATTGCTGTTTTGCTTTTTCTAATTGCTTTTGCTCATTTGCCACATGTTGAGCTAGTTCATCTTTCAACTTCTTTTCTTCTTCCCGTGTCATAGTAGACATATTATCTCTGCCACTGTCCCGCCCAGCAGGTATCGGTACCGGAATAACTATACTATTCGCCATGTCTGATTCATCATCATGTTCCTTTTTCCTTTTTTTCTTTTTCTTCTTCTTCTTTTCTCCCGTGTCTCCATCTTCCAATGCGGATTTCTGTAATAGCATAATATGTTGTTCATTTTACGTTCAGATTAGATTAACTTTAAGATATCGAAATACCCCGACTGAATATTTTGTTATATGTGTGTTAGAAATATGTAATGTAGAATGAATATACACGGAGAAGTATGTCATACTTACACGTTTACTTGTGACAACTCATTTAAAATTAAGACTTTTGTTTATTTTTTTCTATTTCGACATTGATATGATACAGTGTACTACATTTGTTTCTGAAGTTGCGATTGAGCTGCTGCTATTTAACTGATATCTTTGGAAAATATAAATTACCGAATGATTTGAAAGAGAGATATAAGGTGTTTCAACTTACTCCTATGAAAGTCTTTTCTCGAATCATCAGATCCTTTGTTGGAAGCAGACCCGTGTCTCCTTTCGACGACACCAACTGGTCGTCCTTCTGCCGTCCCCAAACCTCGATAACCAGATGACGATCTCTCAAATAATTCAAGAACTGCAAAGTAAGAGAAGGGAGGATATGACACGTTTGCAAATATAATGGATCAACCATTGATACTTACTAATAACGATGTGATTTCAAACGAAAAATTATCAAAAACTAAATTCAAAAACTCAATACCCCTGCACTCCACATGATTGAAACAATATTAATGTCGAAGTGAGAGGTTGTGATGACCTAAATGTGGAACGCGTCACAACACGTGACCATCAGGTTAATGTATGCAAAAAAATAACTAAAGAATACCAAAGTACATCATTGATACTCCAGGGTTTACGCTCACTTTCACTCTTTGCACCCCAGGGATATGTCATGACTAAATCGAATGCTCATTGTGCGCCACGTTGTAAATTAGACAACACAACTGGTTTGATCCTTTGATGTACATCAAAAGATTTGGTTTGGTTTGGTTTAATTACGTCCTATTAACTGCTTAGATCATTTAAAGACGTGATTGCGTGAGTGTATGCAGGAGACATGAAATATTGGCGTGATTTCCTCTGTGTGATAGCGCGGATCTTATGACGATTTGATAGTGCTATCTTACTGAAATGCCATGCTGAAGGCACCAAGCAAAGCATTCCGCCAGGTCACATTATACTGACAACGGGTGAACCAGTTATTGCCATTTCCCTTAATGCTGAACGTTAAGCAGGGAATAACAACTACCATGTTTAAGGACTTTTGTATGTCCCAGCCTGAGGACAGAACCCATTGCCTTCCTTACCTGGGAAATAGGAAATAAAAGGAAAATTAGATGAAGAAAGAAAGATAAAGATTCCAAATATCGCAATGGGCGCAGCAGAATTTTTTTGACTGACTGTCTTTGAAGTTGGGTATATCTGTTATCTTTATGACATGTATCAGCATAGATATTGGTCATGTTTTACCCGAGACCAATCAAATAGCCAACCAAGTGCTTTCAATTTCGCTATGAAATATCCCAGTGACATAGACAGCGGAAGTGAGCGTAACCCCTGGAATGACCGAAATGGGAATCTTTTTTCAAGTATTGAATACCACGACTATATTCTAATCGTTATGTAGTAATTGTATTACAACGACAACCTACGTAAAGTCGAAAATATGAACAAAATTTGATAAAGACAACGTCGATGCATTCGACCCCTTATCTAATATATGTTGTTTGTGTTTTATGAAAAAAAAATCCTTTCCGCAAAACTTGTACCCGAATCTGCTTTGACCATTTCTGAACAGTAGTTCATAATCAAATAGACAGCAATATTGCACAACACTACGACAATCTAGTTAGATAGGAGTCACCTTACCTGTTGTGTGACAGGATTCTGTACATAAAGTTTTTCAAAGTCAAAATCAGGAGTTGTCCCTACTGATTCCTTCGTTTGTGTGTAGTCATTATCAAGGTAAAACTTGAATTTGCAAAATGACTGAAAGAAAAAAAAAGAAAAAAAAATGTTATGCAAGAGTTGTCTATGTCTATACAATTACGCAACAACTTCATTCATCTTCTAAAATGGAATTGATCTTAGCACGCTTATCAAGATAGGTGAAACTATGACTGGCAAAGGAGTTGTAACAAACTAATGATAACAAGTATGTGCTGCGTGAGAATGAATACAATCTGCTGTAGGCGACAGTATTATAGATGCTATATATGGTAACAAGTAGATACCTAGCAACAGACAAAAACTGAAATGATGTATGAACTGTCATTAAATGGGATGTTATAACCTATTTATCAGTTGTCGTCTGGGTTCAGGTTTACCTGTTTGATATTTGTAGGTAATCCCCGAGCCCCGTTCACTTTCAACAAGAATGTCAAATCTTTGCCAACCTGAAACAGAAAGTAATGTCGTATAAAAAAATGCACATAATAATACCGCATACTTGATTTTGATTTTATTGATCGGACCTTATCTTTGTAAAAATCTTACAAGGTCACGATAGGTATAAAATAAATAAGTGTGTAATACTGTATAACGTAGCAGAGTACCATCAACCTCCTCTTTGGAATAATGTTAAACAGTACGGAAGCATACACATGTTAATTATCACGTGACCATGTAATTAACACACATGACTCAATTCCAAGTTTATTATGTGTAAAATATGTTAAGTACAAGAAAGAAGACATCCTTGATATTTTATAAGAGGTTGTTATGGCGCTCGAAAAGCCAATGTACCATCTTACATATACCGCTACCATATAGCTATAATCTGAAAAGAATCGTCAATGTGCCATATACGGTAAATTATGGGCTCTTTGTTACATCAAATACCATTTGTAAATCGAAAATGATTTGTGTTGTTTTAATTGTACCAATAAACTGAAATTTAATTGAAAATGTACCAAGTCCGCCGTATCCTCGAGAAGAGCAATGTCACCGAGCGGCTGCTTGTTGTTATCACATGGAATCACCTCCAACTGTAAATGTCCTAAGAAAAATAGCACCGAATACATTGTTAAAGTCGTTTATCAGATTGTCATAATGTAACGCAGTTCCGTTTCTTGTCAATGGGGTCGAGAAAATGCTTTATTGAGAATGGTTTAACTTTGATCCATTATGTACCTTAGATTTTGAATAATTTTGATCATTAGTCGTTTATCTAGGATAACTTTTAATTGTCATATATAGTTGATTTGAGGTGGTTTTAACATACATATACCTTTGATTTATGACAGGTATGTTTGACATAGTACCTACCTTTGATCTGCGTCTTGTGGTCATGAATGTCGGCGTTCTCCTCTATACTACATTTATAAGCCAAGGACAGCAGGCTGAAATGTGCTACACCAACCATTACTTCTGTATCAGCAGGCTCCCAAAAGGGATCGTCTTCCTGACGTACATTAACGATTACCGTTTTATTCTCTACGATAATGTAGACATAGTTAAATAAAAATAAGTCCGTTAGTTAATCAAACAATTGTCTTTTAGATAAAACAATGTTTGATCACGTTGATCCAAGGTAAGCATCAACAACTGTTTGTTATTGCTCGTAAACATTTTCTGACCGGATAATTGATTTTTCTTTTGAAGTTTTTATAAATTTGTAGATTCCAGGAAGCTATAGTGCTGTGAATCATTTTAACCTGTACTGGAAGTCTCCTAACAAAACGCTTACGAGATGTTTTTGTTTGCTGTAGAAAGTTAAAATGTAGTTAGTTAAGCATTGAACTGTTACCAGATGCAGTATACATTCGATTTGAATGCAATTTGGGTGACAGATAAATAGATTGGTAACAGTTCATTGCTTATATTAACATGTATATCATTTATTTTGTATAGTAACTGAAGCAAAAATACGTTTGAATTTCCCCCTTATCATATCAGTGACGTCAGTAAGTTCAAATTCCAGAACAGCCGAATTTTCCAGAAGAAAAAATATAGTCTCTCGTGTCATTGAAAACCACACGCACATAAAATGGTTTGAACACAAACTTAATTTTATTATTTATTTCATATGAGTGTGTTTAGGTTGAATTTTTGTAATAATTGCATAACTTCTGCCTGTTTAAAATTAAAGCTGTTTTTCGCGCATTAATAGATTACATGATTTTGGAAGTGATGCGGCGCTGAATGGACTCCATGAAACAGATTCCATGTCTAATAGGTCAGATTAGCATCGCTAGCAGACGACGATTTTCATAAGGGCTCGGTTTCGAGATTTTGAGTAGGCCTAATGGATGACATCACTGAAGATACACATTCTAAAACCTTGTCGATACCCTCGACTTTTACAAGGTTTTATAAATAAGTTTTAGTGTTTTGGTTATTCACTGATGTTATGCATAACTCAAAATCTCGAAACCGAGCACTTGTGTGATGACGGTAATTTCGTATCTAGAATGGCGTTTACAATAATTGTGTGGTACCTACACATCTTATATTGTCATAATTTGTCAAGTCGCTTAATTTTTTACGATGACCTACATTGCTTAATGCTAACGAACCCAGCAAGTTATCTGAGTATCCTATTGATACCGAAAGTATCTGGTGGCCATGTATATACTATGTTCCTACACTGACCGAATCACTGTAAATTGCAGTATACAGTCTCTAATACTGGAATTTGGTTTACTAACGACATATAGGCAAATGTAACACAGAATGTAAATATTAAGGTATGTCAGATTTAATTGCGAAGCTACCTGCAATGATCTCCCTTATATCCAGCTCAGAGTATCTTCTACTGTCAGGGTATGCATTAATAGACACTATGCCTAAAACAAGACCCGGACGCTGATATTCATGTATAATTCCTAATTGACAACATTGTTAAAGTGTAGACTTAGAAGAATAACGGTACTCTAAGTATGATTAAAATCTAGCCAAATATGATCACCTTCGAAACACGCCAGTTCTCGTCCTTGGAGATAAAGTCCTGGTACTGCTGCTGCATGAGGGCATTGCGGTGTATGGCCTTATCTTTGGTCCACATCCAGTGATTACCAGTAGTAAGGTCCTTCACCTTCATCCGTACCTTGAATTATCCGTGCATTATGTTATTATGATACACCTGATCAGGACAACACTCAAACCATAATTTCGGGTTTGTGTACGCAGAATACCACGTATCGTATTAACCAAATATGCATTGCATCTACTAACATGTATTTAATGATGTTTATTTTTGTCGATACCTTATTTGTTCGTTGTAAGTTAATCTTCCTGACTACAGAGATAAAAGTGATCGATTGAATTGTGATCTATGTGTTTTACTCATTAAATACTAAATTGTGTCGTCACAGAAACGAGAAGTTACTGGGTAGATATGTGCCTGATTGATACATGACATATTTCATGTTGTCTTTTTCTTGAGGTCAAAATGCAACGTGACATCACTTGTTAAATACGTTGTGACGGGCTATCTAAAACGTTAACAGTCATAGACTTTATTATAGACAACGATAGCTGGGTGGAATAGTAAATCTGAAACGGATAATTTGAAACAGAAAAATAGTGTTAATGGAATTCCAAACGTGCTATCATAAGATTTGGGCGTGAATTCAGCTGGAATTATTGCCACAAGCCAGTTTGTATTGGCTTAGGGAACAAGGATGCTTGAAAAGGTGAGAATACATTTGCTTAATCATTCTTACTTCAGTTAAAACCGCCTGAAAATAAAATAATTGACAAACAATTGAGCGATTTAATACTCTTGGTAAATAACAATTTAAAATATTAAAAAATATATAATTATTCGTTATCGCTTACTCAATTAAGGCCTAAAAACTAAGTCCATACTATTCACTATCCCATACCATTTTCGTTTAAGACGTGTTGCCTCTACACGTTTTTTAAGTTGACAGACAAAGCAACATTTGATAGTTTATTTTATGAATTTTCTGAAGCTGGTCAATACATTTTTATCAACCATTTTTGTTCTATTCCATTTTTCGATAAATCCATTCATACTCATGATCTTTATATAACAACACTAGTAAACAACGCCGACAATTTACTGGATACAATGTGGAAGTCTAACGAGGTCTTACTGCAGACAGATTCACGGTAAATAAGGTGTTTATCGACAAACACGGAATTATGAACTATTATATAGTAGCAAAAAGACAAAGTGTTGTAACTCTGTATTAATCCGATGCATACAGAGTAACCAACGCTAGTTGAAAAAAAAGTTTTGTTATTAAAATATAAGATTGAAAGAAATTAAATTAAGATAATATTACATCCGATTATTTTCCAAAAAAAACCCAAACAAGTTGCATTCTTTTTCCTGATAGCTACGTTTATGAACAAATTCTATCATTCTAACGGTACACAACAGAGTATTCCTTATGTAAATCAATTAGAATGAATATGAACAATCGAAAGGCCAGAAATCGACTAACGCTTTTGTTCGAATATATGCTACTATCAGGAAGATATATAGTTCATTGTTTCTCATTTTCCTAGAATGTGTTTTGAACTTTTGAATAAAAATATCTTAATAATGTTTCTTTATGTTTACACTTGTTTATAAATATTTGCGATCTATACCTCAGTAGGTCCTCTGTGGAGACTGCGGAACGCTGGAGCTAGTAAAGCGACTTCAAACTTCACTTTCTTATCCATTTCCTCAGACATAGCGTTGGCTTCATTCATGATCCGCAGTACCTGTGTGACTTCCTCCTGTAATATCAGGTCCTCTGGAATGCAAAAAGGAACAGTCATTCAATGAGGAACAAATGCATAATGCAATAACTACAAGTACAAAGAAAGTAAGCATTCATTTGAAAATATTGTTTGTAGGTGCAAAAAACTAAGCAAAGCAAACTCACTTTACCGTAACACATTGTCATTTCGTTTATCAAAAAAAAACATCAATGACACCAAGAGTCAATTATTTAAATGTTCCGAATCATATGTCGAGGGACATATAGCAATGCATATGCTAGTTCAAAGCGGAAAACCTGTGTCATCATTGCTAAATACATTTTATTTGAATGATTTAAAAGTAATTATCAATAAGCTTTAACGACTCAATACGATAATTGTCTGTATAAAAATGTAGCCATATCGTACTAGAAATGCCTGTAAATGGGTGATTTTTATTCAAATGTTACATTTACGAAATAAAATGAGTTCTGGTTACCATTGACGGGTCTTATTTATCAGAACAGAATTTGTTAAACATATACCTTTCGACGTGCCGTCTTTTGAAACAAGACCAGACATCATAGCTAGCTCCTGTTGTGCCTCATCAAAGGTTGGGATATGTACTTTATTTCCACTTTCAGATTGTTTTGTGGCCTCTACAGGGTGATGGAAAATGTAAAGGACGTTCGCTCCGAACAGTACCCTGGAAATCGAAATCATTATATAAGTTACATGTAATGCGAGAATTATACGATATTCGTAATTTGTATTCAAGTTATTCTCACACTTCTCTAATCGGCATTGTCTAATAACAACGATTTCCCTGTGTGTGACCAGTCACTTAGATCCACCCATACTGTCGGTTTGTTTCCTACAATTCATTGCTTTTTGTTCATTTGTTTTGCATGGAATTTGGCACTAATTCATGGTTTATCAATTTCACACAACTCTGTCACACGTTAACATTTATACAAAGTCTCTGTCTGAAATGATATTCCGTTATAATTCTATCTTAGAAAAGAAAACTACCTATCATGTTCACATACGTTGAAAAGACAACACTTAATTAAAAAATGATGCAGGTAAATTAAACCATTATAAGGCTTAGTCTGAGTTTTATGTATGTTCCAACTGACCTGTCATGATGATGTAATCTGGTCTCGGCTAATATTTTCTGACCGTTGACGGTCACTTTGGCGGTATCAACCGGTTGTATAAGCACTGATCCATCTTTGTTAATAATCTCTGCATGGTTGGGTTGGATGCTGATGTTAGTACAAACAAGACTTATGAATGGTAAATAAAATTAAGAAGACAGACAAGGTTGAGGGAGCTACTCGTGTTGTCCTTTTTGCGGGATGCTGAGATAAACACCTTGGGTACATGCATGTGTAATGGCGTTGATAGGTGAAACAGGTGTCATGAGTATGACAGAGCAACGACGAAATAATTAGATATCACCCTCGTATCATCTTCAATTGGTTCATTGTTAACACAGCATATAAACATTCAATATTACATAGAACATTGCTGAAATGCAGGACGTGTTGCAACAAAAGGATGAGGTAACATATCAAGCCGTTTGCAGTCTTCTCCTTGTAGTATGACTTTTATATTAATTTCCTCACATTAAACAATACGAATATATATAAATAAAGCATTTGATATAGCGCCCCATCTAGCTAACATAAGCCACTCTAAAACGCTTTATAGTACACAGATATACAATTAATACAATTAGAATATACATTAATCAATACAATTCTGAGAGTTTCGCATGAGCTGCCTTATCAGGCGCTAACTACTAGTCTTATGCCACCTGGCTAATATCTCCCCATGTGTGTATGCCTGTGTGTAAGCTGGAGATGTAATGTGAAGAGAAATTACACAACAGGCAATAAGGAACACCAATCCTCAAAGCGTACTGCCATAAGTATGTTTTTTATATAACTGTAAATACTTAATAGTGACTAGGATTACATACTACATTTAGTTATTCAACAGGTACCTGTCTATTAGACAATATAGGCTTCTTAGATGTTGCCATGTACTCACCCAAGACCTGAAAGTGGTATGTCTGCATCTGATTCTGCTGTCTTGCTCCCTATTAAAACTTTTCCTGTTGGTTCCGAGAAAAGGGCAATCTATTTAATATGTTTATAGTTAAAAAGCGGTAAAAATGTTAAACGTTTATGTGTCTGTAGAAATATAAATACAAGAAAACACTGAAGCCTAATCTCGTTAGTACTTTCGTCCATCTTTAGGCTGTTCAAGTGATTTGAGTTTATCTTTGACGTCATGAAGAGGGAACACGAATATAGCTATGGAAAACAGGACAATTTTCTACATATATACACGAACCATAGCGTCAGAGAAAAAGGCAGTATTTTATATATATATAATGGAAATTGCTTTTAAAGAAAAAGGCAGTATTTTTCATATATATAATAGAAATTGCTTTTAAAGAAAAAGGCAATATGTTACATATATATTTTAATCATAGCCTCAGAGAAAAAGGCCATCTTTTACATATATAATAAAATTTGCTACAGAAAAAAGGCAATATGTTATATATATACATTAAACAAAAGATATAAAGTTAAAGGCAATATATTACATATAAATATACATGTAGCGATAAATATTTTATCGCTATTTCATACATGTGATACGGGACGAAGTCTTCGTGTTTTGTTTTATTTATATATACATGTATATATACTGAAACTAAAAAAAACATTCAAGCCTGCTCATGCAACTACCTTTAATTACGGTTCCCAATAGTAGTGATTTCATTGTACAGTACACTTATGAAAAAAAAACGCCTTCGTAAGGTAACCACTGCTGTGACCTCATTGGTGCTCTTACTTCATGACTGACTGTATATATGACAGCTACCTCGTGCGGCATGACCATTTGAATCATTTAAACAATCATTTACCCATATCGCTAAGATACAGTTTCTGAACGAACAGTGTTACACAATGTATGTATATGTACAATTATGTGTGATCCCCTTACAAGACATTAAACTATTATCGCTTTAGTATTAAATGATTGGAAAACAGACAAAGATTATCACCTTTATCGCAGAAGTGGACCACCATGCCATTAAGTGCCGGATCCTCATTTAGGTTCCAAAAGTGTGGCGTAACTTTCTTGTGTTCCTCTATCCTCTTTTCATCTTCAATCTTTGCCTAAATAGATTAAGAGATGCCATATTGAAATGTTTGTAACAATCTGATTCCATCTCATACAAAAATCGGAAATTTAGTTTGGCAAATAAAACTGACATGCTTTTTTCTTAAGGATATGGTAACGTATGCTCTTGATATTCAAGTTATTTTTCGACCTTATAGAGGAAATCTGATCCTTGTTAAGTTGAACTAATCTTCGCAAGTAAGATATTTTTTACTACTTACGACCAAAGCAGGGTTACATGTTAATTTAGAATCCTAACGAGTTATTATGTGAAATTGTTTGAATTATAAATCAAATGAGCGGCAGCGAATTGGTAAGGACAAAGTTAACAAATCGATACCTTTGATGACCTGTTTAGTGATATACATACGACATAACAACAAATATATGGTTAAGCCGTTATACTATCAGGACTAAGATTAGATGATTTTCTTTTTATCTAACAAAACGGATTTCCATTATTGCAATTTTATTTATTAATCATTCTTATTTTAATTCGAAACAACATATTCCTTTTAATTGGTCTCAATGAAAGAAGACTATTTTAAAATTGTGTTAATGATTATTACATGTTATTAACAGCGCTGTACGAGTATTAAAGAACACTGTCCAAAATATTGATACATCTTTTATAGCCATTTGACTTTTCAGGCCAATCACACTCAATCTGAGGGCTTTTGACATACCTGGTTTTCTTTCTGTGCTTTCTCAAGTCGTTGTTCCCAGGATTGCTTCATTTCCTCCATTTCCTTTTGGTTCTGTTGTAACTGTTCCTCAAGCAACCGTTTTTCCTCACTTGTGGCTACAAATATGAATGTTGACTTTTTTTAATTTTATCAAATTGATAGTTTCCGCTTTACCTGTTCAATACATTATGTACCGTGTTATGTTCACAGAACAGCTATATGTTACAATGCTCAAATACATACCTAAAACAATGAATGATGAGCAAAAGTTAGAAAAGTAAATTAGCATGCATTACATACGTATATAAGACATGAAGATATCGATATTAAAAGACAATAATATCACATACAGGAAATATTACGTTAAACGTGAGTGCTAAAACCTGTTATAACCTTAAACAGATAAGTTTTATTTAAATGATAGATGTATTCTTTTGCAACGTTCTAGTCTTTAGGAAATGGTTGTACCAAGCAAACTTTAACCCCCGAAAAAATCCGGTAACACTTCATGTTGCACCGTACGTTGTCATGGTGCTCCAAATGGTATGGATTTTGTAGAAATGGCAGTCAATGTTTACTTTATGAATATATTTACAGCAACAACTGTGGACGCTGGACTTCCTTCCGACTGATGGGTTACTGGATATAACACAGAGCAACATCAACGTTTGTCGTAGTGAACAATCTCATCAAGCTAGCGTTTAATATTTTGATAACAATAAAATACTCTTCGTCTATTATAACTATATCTACCAAAGATGTGTTTATCATACATTGAAGGTTGGCCACAATTAAATATTTTTTGTGCATACAACTGTTTCTTTATCACAAGTTGAAGGGAAGCCCCCCAACATTTCCCTGTCAACATGGAGCTTACTAAAGATATCATATCAATAAAATGACAAAATAGTATCGCAAACAATGAGCTAGACGTCCAAACAGACATTTTGTCCAGACGGCGATTACCTTCTGTGCCTTCTCCTTGTAAAGCGTTTATTCCTCCCACTTTCAAAAGCTTCAGTAGCCGCGCGTTTTCCTCTCGGAGTTCTCGGATGAGTTTATCTGTGGGATTCTCATTGACAGTCGCTGTGGTCTTGATCGCTTTTGCTCGATCAGCTTTGCAAATACAAAACCATTTCAAATAGATAAAGACTGGGTATGTTCGAAAGTATTATGCTTTAAGTAATATGTATTTAAACGCATTATGGATTGCATGCAAGACATCGATAAAAAAAAATAATATTCAATGGCAATCGTGCTGGAGAGAATACCAAAATATTATGCCATATCAGGTCGTGAAACATGCTCGAAATTGGAATTGTCACAATACATATGCACAACATATCAAAGGGGAATAACTCCGGAAGGCTAATAATCTACTCATGTTGATGAAACTCAATTACAATGAAAAGGTTGCTCTCAAATTATATTATCGTACGTTTAAAGAAACTATTATTGTAACTATATTACAGTTTATATAATGTTAAAATACGGCCATTACAAATACCTTATATAAAAAATGGCAGGGTGAATTTTAGCAAAACCACTGGTCAGACAAATGGTTTGGTTTTTCTGCATGTAACGACGTGTACATTTGAGGGTATTAAATTTTCATTTTATAGCCTGCAGATATTTCTCTTAAACATATAAGGATAGGTAAAGAAATATTTTTGTATCTATTCCAGGACCCGGTTCGTTTATTCAAGAAGGCACGATAGTGTAAAATTCTAGAATTAATTCTTTAGTTCTTAAAAAGTGTTGTTTTTTTGCAAATAAAATTAACAACTTCAGTCAATAAAAATCAGAAATTATATTTTATTGTTCAAACTACTCTAACTGCAATTGTTTATCTCAATATTTCAAATTACAAATTATATAGTTCACCATGGACGTATTTATTGAATCCTGTCGATATCACTTTAGAGGTCGACTTAACATAATAACCAACATTTTTGCACATACGATGTAAATATCATTTTTTGGGGAATCACTTGTCCAGGTCAAGATCTTATAATGTAGTATCGAGCATATTATTGTACAAATATCGTCAAAAACAATTATAAAATTGTCTTACCAAATCTGAGAGTGGATAGCGTTTCTTTGTAGTTGATATCTGCGGGACTTAGTGCAGCAATCTAGTTAAAAGAAGAGGATAACGGTGTTTGATGTAATGAGTAAATGATTCTGCAACCTGTCAACCTCATAACAAATCAGACGCATTAGAGTTTCAATAAGCATACTAGCGTATCAGTACAAACATACCTTATTTTGTAAATGATGACAGTCGCTTAATTTATTATAAGAAATTGATTTACCTTATCTAACAGAAATATACAACATAAATATAACTAATTGCCAATAGAAATGAAAACTTGTACATTTCAACACAACACATTTATGGGGAAAGTACGGAAATATATCAATGAAAACCAATATCCATATGCATGTCTATATCCTCTCGATGAAATGCATGTATAGAGGGACAACGTCTGTACAAGCTTATTTTGGAAACCGTAATTATGTAGTTTGCAGGATGCCCTTTGCATTTCTGATTTCATTACGGTATTTCGTGTTAGGTAATACATTCGTGTGGGTTGTGTTTTTTTTTGGGGGGGGGGGGGGGGGGGGGCTGTATGCATAATAAAATGACTAAGTATTATCGAGCTTACCATAACTGTCTTACTGTTGCCACCAAGAGCGTTCTTTAACAACATTGTCAGGGCAGAGTCTCTGTATGGAACTGAAAGTAGAGCGATTACCTCGTCAAAAGACCATAGAAATTAATACATGAATACACATGTAGTCATGTTTGATGCATGACGTATAATAATCGAGATCATCTTGACATATATGACAATTATATGTACAAATCCGAATCTGCTTATTTTTTTCGGTTGTATAGCATTATAGTTTTACTGTTTTGTTTGTATATAAATACAGGTCAGATGCCAACTTACTGAAAGGTTTTGCTTTAGCAAGAGCATTGATGACATTTCCGAGTGAGCTTAGCGACTGATTGATACTGCTTCCTTCCTTCAGCCTGTCCCCCTGTGCTCCAGTGCTCGCCACCCTCTCGCTGATTGAATGGAATTATGCATCGTATTAGTAATCTCTAACAAATTCTGAACATTTTGTTTCACAAACGGATAAGCACCTCTAAGATTAACAGCGGAATAAACTTGTTTAAACACCGAATAATAGTTTATCTGTATTATGTATTACAAAAAAAAAATGTTTTGAAAATTGTGAATTGTGTTTTTATGACATGAAAGCATACAATGCACACACATATATAATTCTTTATGTACATTTGATATGCCGTAAACTATTTGTCTAAGCGCTTTTAGTATGCTTGCTTAATAACCTATCATGACAATCGCAGACTATGTAGCACTAAATCATGATTTGCGTGTAGCATGATAATTGTTGTCGATGCGCAAATTATGAGTACGTGAATATAAATACATGTTAATTGTATTACTTAACAATGCAATCATCGCCTAGATTGCGTCCTCACCTGCCGGCTAGATCGACAAGGTTGATGACCGACGTCTTGGTCATACTCTGGCCTTTACCGTCTTTAGTCACCTGTTTGAAGTGGACGGCCACAATGGTGTGAGCGCGGCTGTAACACAGGACATTTTAATAAAACGTTAAAAGAACAGTATCAATATCTGGACATTTGGAATTCCGTACATACAATGAAAGAATACCAGTCTGCTTTAAAGGAACGTGAACAAAATCTTCAACCACGTTTTGTATACATGTCTTTTCTGGTGAGGCTATACTCACAAATTTATACCATAAATGAAAACAAGCTATAGTAATGCTTATATTTAAGCGGAATATCAAATCATAACTAATATATATAGTTATATGATAAGTAGGAAATTTGCCTTATATTTAAACACATATATACTCACGTATGAGATTTCCTGTGATTAAGATTAGCTCAACCCTAACCGACGCTCTACAGAAAAACAAAAGTGATTGAAGTGGTAACATTCTGATTATTTTTCGTAACTACAGTTCGACATGAATCGATGTCAGCTAGACGTGATTTTACATGACTGACATTAGTAACAAATATTGCACTGACCTACTCGTTGCATTCATATTTGTCGACGCTACTGTTCTGTTTTTTGTGCCTTCATTGATTTTGTTTTCAATCTCGGGATAACTGTTCACCAGTGATGTCGTAAGCGCCTCAACTATAAACAAACAAACAAAATTCTGTAACAAATTGAAAAGACCATCCCCCCCNAAAATTGTCGTTCAATTGCCAACAATAATGTAACTGTCACCATGTGTTACATTTATAATTTCAAATACGTTTCTCTACCTGACATGCTGATGAAGTGATATAGATATATATCAAGAGTAATTTTGCTGCATCAAATGATAAAACATATATTCATATCACATAATATTCTTATAGCGCATTATGAAAATCATCATGTATTACCTGATATTGGGCAATAACACATAACACATAACCCATGTCTGATGCGTAATATTGCATATACGATTAACTGTACGGGTCTCATCATGTTACCACTTGACTTTACATACATGTACCATTGTCAATAATGTTGTGTATATTACCATAGAAGCCTCTCTTCGGGTCACTCTTGATTTTCATGCTTCCCTTGTTCTTGTTAGATTTAGAGTTCAGTAAATCTCGAACTTGTTCGTTGTATATTTCTAACATACTAATCATCACCTGAAACGTCAACAAATCATGTTAAATCATCAATAAATATTACTCAATTGCAGTGACACATTTCACTGATTACAAACCAAGGCAAAACAACATACTCCGTCGTTTACAAACAACGACAATACAACAGACTACGTCATTTACAAAGACAAAACAACATACTACGTCGTTTACAAACAAAGGCAATACAACATACTCCGTCTTTAACACACAACGACAATACAACATACTACGTCGTTTACAAACAAAGACAAAACAACATACTCCGTCGTTTACGAACAAAGACAAAACAACATACTCCGTCGTTAACAAACAAAGACAAAACAACATACTACGTCATTTACAAAGACAAAACAACATACTACGTCATTTACAAAGACAAAACAGCATACCCCGTCGTTTACAAACAAGGATATAAAACACTGTAACACATCACACCGTTCAGAAACAAAGGCTAAATAGCATATACCGCCGTTTGAAAACAATTACAAAATAAAATACCACATCATCAACACACAAAGTCAAAATAGGATACGACACTCCTTACCAATAACACGATCCGGGAAAAAGATGTATGTTTTGTAAAAAATATTTGTTTTGTTACAGATAATGACCGATATTGAAAAACACAAATGCAAAGTTCATGTTGAATATATTAGGTATAACTATACATGTTAACAATTGTATCTTTTTCTTGCAATCAACGTACAGCATTGTGGCTTACACACCTCAATTTTGTCGTGTTTCCTTGAAGCAATAGGTTGAGTCTGGCTGTGTTCCACAAAATACATAAGTCTTCAGTGTACTTTGCGGTTTTTTTTAGGCACAAGTGTTTCGAAATTTGATGTAATTTATTTACCTCATACACCCCCTTGTCTTTAACATCACCAGTATCACTCCGCTTTTTGTCGATACCATTAAACAGTTCTATGCAGACCATTGGGACGATCCCTTTGTTGGATTGGTACCCGACCATTGAATACGTCTTCCCACTTCCGGTCTGGCCGTACGCAAACAGAGAACAGTTGTAGCCCTTCCATGCATTGTCCAGCACCCCTCTGCCTAGGTTGTCAAATACACGTTTCTGGGGGAAAAACAGGTTTAACAACAACCGTAAGATGTTGTTATTATTTACAATAAAACACACTCGGAATATCAGGAATGAGTAATGCAGATTACTATTATCATCGATCCTCTTAAAACAAATGAGCGCTTTCATACGAGTAATTTTAAGATTATGCTGGACGGCGGAGGTTCAATTGGATATAAAAAAAAACTGTTAGTACATGTGACAATATAAGAATTACACAAATAATCCTAATTGAAATTGACATAGTGGATCTTATTTGACTTTTAATTTCATTTGAGATTTATAAAACGAGCCTCTGGTAATCTACAAAATTTCCAGGTAAAATAATGAAAGGATTCACATGTTTCAATTTACAAATGTACGTTGTTAGATTAAGTTTATCACATAATCAAGTTTTGTCGAAAACATGCACGAGATTTTTCTCAGACTGTCTTGAAATCTGAAATATAGACATTTTCATCAATTATATATGCTTATAATACTAAACCAACATAGCGAAATCCAAAGGCAGTAAGTGATGTACGTGTAAGGAGAACTGGACATTCCCTTATTTGAATACCTGAGGTCGAGTACAAGCCCATACCCTAGTTAGATACTTAGACTATAACCAGGCCGTACCCTAGTTATATACTTAGAGTAGACCTGATGTCGAGTACCAGGCCTTACCCTAGTTAGATACTTATTCTATACCTGATGTCGAGTACCAGGCCTTACCCTAGTTAGATACTTAAACTATACCTGATGTCGAGTACCAGGTCGTACCCTAGTTAGATACTTAGACTCTACCTGATGTCGAGTACCAGGCCGTAACCTAGATAGATACTTAGACTATAACCAGGCCGCACCCTAGTTATATACTTCAACTATACCTGATGTCGAGTACCAGGTCGTACCCTAGTTAGATACTTAGACTCTACCTGATGTCGAGTACCAGGCCGTCCCCTAGATAGATACTTAGACTATAACCAGGCCGTGCCCTAGTTATATACTTAGACTATACATGATGTCGAGTACCAGGCCTTACCCTAGTTAGATCCTTAGACTATACCTGATGTCGAGTACCAGGTCGTACCCTAGTTAGATACTTAGACTCTACCTGATGTCGAGTACCAGGCCGTCCCCTAGATAGATACTTAGCCTATACATGATGTCGGTACCAGGCCGTACCCAAGTTAGATACTTAGACTATAACCAGACCGTACCCTAGTTATATACTTAGACTATACATGATGTCGAGTACCAGGCCTTACCCTAGTTAGATACTTAGACTATATCTGATGTCGAGTACCAGGCCGTACCCTAGTTAGATACTTAGACTTTACCTGATGTCGAGTACCAGGCCGTACCCTAGATAGATACTTAGACTATACATGATGTCGGTACCAGGCCGTACCCTAGTTAGATACTTAGACTATAACCAGGCCGTACCCTAGTTATATACTTAGACTATACCTGATGTCGAGTACCAGGCCTTACCCTAGTTAGATACTTAGACTATACCTGATGTCGAGTACCAGGCCGTACCCTAGTTAGATACTTAGACTATAACCAGGCCGTACCCTAGTTATATACTTAGACTATACCTGATGTCGAGTACCAGGCCTTACCCTAGTTAGATACTTAGACTATACCTGATGTCGAGTACCAGGCCGTACCCTAGTTAGATACTTAGACTATAACCAGGCCGTACCCTAGTTATATACTTAGACTATACCTGATGTCGAGTACCAGGCCTTACCCTAGTTAGATACTTAGACTATACCTGATGTCGAGTACCAGGCCGTACCCTAGTTAGATACTTAGACTATACCTGATGTCGAGTACCAGGCCGTACCCTAGTTAGATACTTAGACTATACCTGATGTCGAGTACCAGGCCGTACCCTAGTTAGATACTTAGACTATACCTGATGTCGAGTACCAGGCCGTACCCTAGTTAGATACTTAGACTATACCTGATGTCGAGTACCAGGCCGTACCCTAGTTAGATACTTAGACTATACCTGATGTCGAGTACCAGGCCGTACCCTAGTTAGATACTTAGACTATACCTGATGTCGAGTACCAGGCCGTACCCTAGTTAGATACTTAGACTATACCTGATGTCGAGTACCAGGCCGTACCCTAGTTAGATACTTAGACTATACCTGATGTCGAGTACCAGGCCGTACCCTAGTTAGATACTTAGACTATACCTGATGTCGAGTACCAGGCCGTACCCTAGTTAGATACTTAGACTATAACCAGGCCGTACCCTAGTTAGATACTTAGACTATACCTGATGTCGAGTACCAGGCCGTACCCTAGTTAGATACTTAGACTATAACTGATGTCGAGTACCAGGCCGTACCCTAGTTAGATACTTAGACTATAACCAGGCCGTACCCTAGTTAGATACTTAGACTATACCTGATGTCGAGTACCAGGCCGTACCCTAGTTAGATACTTAGACTATACCTGATGTCGAGTACCAGGCCGTACCCTAGTTAGATACTTAGACTATACCTGATGTCGAGTACCAGGCCGTACCCTAGTTAGATACTTAGACTATACCTGATGTCGAGTACCAGGCCGTACCCTAGTTAGATACTTAGACTATACCTGATGTCGAGTACCAGGCCGTACCCTAGTTAGATACTTAGACTATACCTGATGTCGAGTACCAGGCCGTACCCTAGTTAGATACTTAGACTATACCTGATGTCGAGTACCAGGCCGTACCCTAGTTAGATACTTAGACTATACCTGATGTCGAGTACCAGGCCGTACCCTAGTTAGATACTTAGACTATACCTGATGTCGAGTACCAGGCCGTACCCTAGTTAGATACTTAGACTATAACCAGGCCGTACCCTAGTTAGATACTTAGACTATACCTGATGTCGAGTACCAGGCCGTACCCTAGTTAGATACTTAGACTATACCTGATGTCGAGTACCAGGCCGTACCCTAGTTAGATACTTAGACTATACCTGATGTCGAGTACCAGGCCGTACCCTAGTTAGATACTTAGACTATACCTGATGTCGAGTACCAGGCCGTACCCTAGTTAGATACTTAGACTATACCTGATGTCGAGTACCAGGCCGTACCCTAGTTAGATACTTAGACTATACCTGATGTCGAGTACCAGGCCGTACCCTAGTTAGATACTTAGACTATACCTGATGTCGAGTACCAGGCCGTACCCTAGTTAGATACTTAGACTATACCTGATGTCGAGTACCAGGCCGTACCCTAGTTAGATACTTAGACTATACCTGATGTCGAGTACCAGGCCGTACCCTAGTTAGATACTTAGACTATACCTGATGTCGAGTACCAGGCCGTACCCTAGTTAGATACTTAGACTATACCTGATGTCGAGTACCAGGCCGTACCCTAGTTAGATACTTAGACTATACCTGATGTCGAGTACCAGGCCGTACCCTAGTTAGATACTTAGACTATAACCAGGCCGTACCCTAGTTAGATACTTAGACTATACCTGATGTCGAGTACCAGGCCGTACCCTAGTTAGATACTTAGACTATACCTGATGTCGAGTACCAGGCCTTACCCTAGTTAGATACTTAGACTATACCTGATGTCGAGTACCAGGCCGTACCCTAGTTAGATACTTAGACTATACCTGATGTCGAGTACCAGGCCGTACCCTAGTTAGATACTTAGACTATACCTGATGTCGAGTACCAGGCCGTACCCTAGTTAGATACTTAGACTATACCTGATGTCGAGTACCAGGCCGTACCCTAGTTAGATACTTAGACTATACCTGATGTCGAGTACCAGGCCGTACCCTAGTTAGATACTTAGACTATACCTGATGTCGAGTACCAGGCCGTACCCTAGTTAGATACTTAGACTATACCTGATGTCGAGTACCAGGCCGTACCCTAGTTAGATACTTAGACTATAACCAGGCCGTACCCTAGTTAGATACTTAGACTATACCTGATGTCGAGTACCAGGCCGTACCCTAGTTAGATACTTAGACTTTACCTGATGTCGAGTACCAGGCCTTACCCTAGTCAGATACTTAGACTAAACCTGATGTCGAGTACCAGGCCGTACCCTAGTTGGATACTTAGACTATAACCAGGCCGTACCCTAGTTATATACTTAGACTATACCTGCTGTCGAGTACCAAGCCGTAACCTAATACGATACTTGGACTATAACCAGGCCGTACCCCAGTTAGATACTTAGACTATACCTTATGTCGAATACCAGGCCTTACCCTAGTTAGATACTTAGACTATACCTGATGTCGAGAACCAGGCCGTACCCTAGTTAGATACTTAGACTATCCCTGATGTCGAGTACCAGGCCGTACACTAGTTAGATACTTAGACTATACCTTATGTCGAATACCAGGCCTTACCCTAGTTAGATTCTTAGACTATACCTGATGTCGAGTACCAAGCCGTACCCTAGTTAGATACTTAGACTATACCTTATGTCGAATACCAGGCCTTACCCTAGTTAGATTCTTAGACTATACCTGATGTCGAGTACCAGGCTGTACTCTAGTTAGATACTTAGACTATACCTGATGTCGAGTCCCAGGCCGTACCCTAGTTAGATACTTAGACTATACCTTATGTCGAATACCAGGCCTTACCCTAGTTAGATTCTTAGACTATACCTGATGTCGAGTACCAAGCCGTACCCTAGTTAGATACTTAGACTATACCTGATGTCGAGTACCAGGCCGTACCCTAGTTAGATACTTAGACTTTACCTGATCAGCATATTTCGATCCCGCAGGTTCCATGTATTTATCCGGGCGCTCAGTGTACTCGTCATGAGACCAATAGGAAAAGTCAAAATTGAACTTCTTCGGCTCAGCGTTGATGTCTTCGGGATTACGAATTTCCGTAGAGTTCCCCACCATCTTGATGATAAGAGTGGCATTTCTCTCCTTCTCTCTCTCATTGTGGGCCAGGGTCAAGGACAAAATCAGTAAAATTTTGTTTTTTTGAAATTGATATGTTTAGCTAACATGTATAGTACTATGCGAGTTAGGTATCATGCCGGCAACCCGGGCAATAGGTATCGGAGCAAAAGGTAAGGCTGGACAACGGCTAGAACAGAAATAGGTACATTGTAGCAATGTAGCTAAGAACGTGAACACTGTCGTACACACCTTACCATAGAGTATAACGTTAATAATCACTGTCGTAAACAACTTACCATACAGTCTACGTTAATGATAACTGTCGTACACACCCAACCATACAGTCTAACGTTAAAGATCACTGTCGTAAACACCCAACCATACAGTCTAACGTTAGTGATAACTGTCGTACACACCCAACCATACAGTCTAACGTTAATGATCACTGTCGTACAATTTTAACCATACAGTCTTACGTGAATGATCACTGTCGTACACACCAAGCCATACAGTCTAACGTTAATGATCACTGTCGTACACACCCAATAACACAGTCTTACGTTAATGATCACTGTCGTACAATCTTAATCATACAGTCTTACGTTAATGATCACTGTCGTACACACCCAACCATACAGTCTAAAGTTAATGATCACTGTTGTACACACCCAACCATACAGTCTAACGTTAATGATCACAGTCGTACACACCTACCCATACAGTCTAACGTTAATGATCACTGTCGTATACACCCAAATATACACTCTAACGTTAATTATCACTGTCGTACACACCCAACCATAAAGTCTAACGTTAATGATCACAGTCGTACACACCTCACCATAAGGTCTTACGTTAATGAGCACTTTCGTACACATCTATCCATACAGTATAACGTTAATGGTCACTGTCGTACACGCCTCACCATACAGTCTAACGTTAATGATTACTGTCGTACACACCTATCCCTACAGTCTAACGTTAATGATCACTGTCGTACACACCCAACCATACAGTCTAGCGTTAATGATCACTGTCGTATACACCCAACCATACAGTCTAACGTGAATGATCACTGTCGTACACACCTAACCATACGGTATAACGTTAATGATCACGTACACATCCAAACATACAGTCTAACGTTATTGATAACTGTCGTATACACCCAACCATACAGTCTAACGTTAATGATCACTGTCATACACATCCAACCATACAGTCTAACGTTAATGATCACAGTCGTACACACCTCACCATAAAGTATAACGTTAATGATCACTTTCGTACACATCTATCCATACAGTCTAACGTTAATGATCACTGTCGTACACAACCAACCATACAGTATAACGTTGATTATCACTATCGTACACACCCAACCACACATTCTAACGTTAATGATCACTTTCGTACACACCCAACTATACAGTCTAACGTTAATGATCACTGTCGTACACAACCAACCATCTATTCATACAGTTTAACGTTAATGATCACTGTCGTACACACCCAACCATACAGTCTAACGTTAATGATCACTGTCGTACACACCTATTCATACAGTTTAACGTTAATGATCACTGTCGTACACACCTATCCATAGAGTCTAACGTTAATGATCACTGTCGTACACACCCAACCATACAGTCTATCGTTAATGATCACTGTCGTACACACCCAACCATACAGTCTAACGTTAATGATCACTGTCGTACACACCTTACCATACAGTCTAACGTTAATTATCACAGTCGTACACACCTACCCATACAGTCTAACGTTAATGATCACAGTCGTACACACCCAACAATATACTCTAACGTTAATTATCACTGTCGTACACACCCAACCATACAGTCTAACGTTAATGATCACAGTCGTACACACCTATCCATACAGTATAACGTTATTGATCACTGTCGTACACACCTATCCATACAGTATAACGTTCATGATCAGTGTCGTACACACCTTACCATACAGTTTAACGTTAATGATCACTGTCGTATACACCCAACCATACAGTCTAACGTTAATCATCACTGTCGTATACACCCAACCATACAGTCTAACGTTAATCATCAATGTCGTATACACCCAACCATACAGTCTAACGTTAATGATCACTGTCGTATACACCCAACCATACAGTCTAACGTTAATGACCACTGTCGTACAAACCCAACCATACAGTCTAGCGTTAATGATCACTGTCGTACACACCCAACCATACAGTCTAGCGTTAATGATCACTGTCGTATACACCCAACTATACAGTCTAACGTTAATGATCACTGACGTACACATCCAACCATACAGTCTAACGTTAATGATCACAGTCGTACACACCCAACAATATACTCTAACGTTAATTATTACTGTCGTACACACCCAACCATACAGTCTAAAGTTAATGATCACTGTTGTACACACCCAACCATACAGTCTAACGTTAATGATCACAGTCGTACACACCCAACCACACATTCTAACGTTAATGATCACTTTCGTACACACCTAACCATACAGTCTAAAGTTAATGATCACTGTTGTACACACCCAACCATACAGTCTAACGTTAATGATCACTTTCGTACACACCTAACCATACAGTCTAAAGTTAATGATCACTGTTGTACACACCCAACCATACAGTCTAACGTTAATGATCACTTTCGTACACACCTAACCATACAGTCTAAAGTTAATGATCACTGTTGTACACACCCAACCATACAGTCTAACGTTAATGATCACTGTCGGACACACCTAACCATACAGTCTAACGTTAATGATAACTGTCGTACACAACCAACCATACAGTATAACCGTACACACCCAATCATACAGTCTAACGTTAATGATCACTGTCGTATACACCCAACCATACAGTCTAACGTTAATCATCAATGTCGTATACACCCAACCATACAGTCTAACGTTAATGACCACTGTCGTACAACCCCAACCATACAGTCTAGCGTTAATGATCACTGTCCTATACACCCAACTATACAGTCTAACGTTAATTATCACTGTTAGTGTTGTACCTGTCCGCAACATTACAAAGACCAAACGCTATAAGACAGGTCCAGCACTGTCGTACAAACCCAACCATACAGTCTAGCGTTAATGATCACTGTCGTACCCACCCAACCATACAGTCTTACGTTAATGATCACTGTCGTACACAACCAACAATACAGTCTAACGTTAATGATCACGTACACACCCAACCATACAGTCTAACGTTAATGATCACAGTCGTACACCCCTCACCATAAAGTATAACGTTAATGATCACTTTCGGACACATCTATCCATACAGTCTAACGTTAATGATCACAGTCGTACACCCCTCACCATAAAGTATAACGTTAATGATCACTTTCGGACACATCTATCCATACAGTCTAACGTTAATGATAACTGTCGTACACAACCAACCATACAGTATAACCGTACACACCCAATCATACAGTCTAACGTTAATGATCACTGTCGTATACACCCAACCATACAGTCTAACGTTAATCATCAATGTCGTATACACCCAACCATACAGTCTAACGTTAATGATCACATTCGTACACACCTAACCATACAGTCTAACGTTAGTCTATCGTTAATGATCACTGTCGTACACAACCAACCATATGTCGTACACACCCAACCATACAGTCTATCGTTAATGATCACTGTCGTATACACCCAACTATACAGTCTAACGTTAATTATCACTGTTAGTGTTGTACCTGTCCGCAACATTACAAAGACCAAACGCTATAAGACAGGTCCAGCACTGTCGTACAAACCCAACCATACAGTCTAGCGTTAATGATCACTGTCGTACACACCCAACCATACAGTATAACGTTAATGATCACTGTCGTGCACACCCAACTATACAGTCTTACGTTAATGATCACTGTCGTACACAACCAAACATACAGTCTAACGTTATTGATAACTGTCGTATACACCCAACTATACAGTCTAACGTTAATGATCACTGTTAGTGTTGTACCTGTCCGCAACATTACAAAGACCAAACGCTATAAGACAGGTCCAGCAATCCGTCGTTTATCTTATCTAGCATTTTGTACATCTATTGGTATTAAATAATACTTTCTAACATTAATGATCACTGTCGTACACACCTATCCATAAAGTCTAACGTTAATGATCACTGTCGTACACACCCAACCATACAGTCTAACGTTAAAGATCACTGTCGTACACACCCAACCATCCAGTCTAACGTTAATGATCACAGTCGTACACACCCAACAATATACTCTAACGTTAATTATCACTGTCGTACACACCCAACCATACAGTCTAACGTTAGTGATCACAGTCGTACACACCTATCCATACAGTATAACGTTATTGATCACTGTCGTACACACCTATCCATACAGTATAACGTTAATGATCACTGTCGTACACACCTATCAATAGAGTCTAACGTTAATGATCACTGTCGTACACACCCAACTATACAGTCTAGCGTTAATGATCACTGTCGTACACACCCAACCATACAGTCTTACGTTAATGATCACTGTCGTACACACCTATCCATAGAGTCTAGCGTTAATGATCACTGTCGTACACACCCAACTATACAGTCTAGCGTTAATGATCACTGTCGTACACACCCAACAATACAGTCTAACGTTAATGATCACTGTCGTACACACCTCACCATACAGTCTAGCGTTAATGATCACTGTCGTACACACCCAACCATACAGTCTAACGTTAATGATCACTGATAGTGTTGTACCTGTCCGCAACGTTACAAAGACCAAACGCTATAAGACAGGTCCAGCAATCCGTCGTTTATCTTATCTAGCATTTTGTACATCTATTGGCATGAAATATTGCTGTTTACCCAGGTCAGATTCAATAGTGAGAACTAGATGTTTAATTAACCTTTTCGTACTTATTTATGCCCAAAGAATGATATCAGATTTTGGTTTTGCATGAATGACTTCCTTAGGCTACACTTTTACGCCGTTCAAATGAAGCATACAGTTCTGTGCCTAATTAAAAGTCACGAACGTACTTTTCCTCTCTATTTCTATCCTTTTTTAGTGATTTTTTTTCTGAAGTCAATTTTTACTCTACTGAAACAAAACTTTGAACCATGAATTTATTTCAAACCGCTTGACAGAAAATTCGAGAAATATGACGAGAAGAAATCCAAACATTCTTTTGCATTGATACGCGCAGAAATCTTTTCTTCAGGAGCGTTAAAATTTATTTCCGAATTATTCAATGAAAAAATGTAGAATGCTTGATATATACAGGAAAAAAAGCATTTGTGACCCTAAATTTAGCACAGGACCAGGGTGCAGGGAGTAGCTGACAGGGTGGGGCTGATATGATACGGCTGAGAGGGTATGACTGATAAGGTAGGGCTGACAGGGTGTGGCTGATAGGGGGGCTGACAGGGTGGGAATGATAGGTGTGGTTGGATTAGGGCGGGGAGCTGGCAGGGTGGGGATGATAGGTGGGGCTGACAGGGTGGGGTTTGATTAGGGCGGGGGGCTGGCGAAGATGATTTTCGCTTCGTTCTTACAAGTACACTGTAGCTTTCAGATGACTGATACAATATGACTATCAAACTACAGTTTAAACAGAGTAATATCGACAATCACATCATAAGTATCACATGCCGGCACACCAGCCATCGTGCAAAGATACAAATGTATCTGTGATATCAAAATATGAAAGAATGAACTATTTTGTAATGATTGGATACTAGGTTTTTATGAAGTTGTTCCTTTTATTACATCCATAACTTTGAAAATATCTGAAAATTAAACCAGCAGAGATATGTTATTGTGAAAATCCATGTATATTTGATACTTCTTTCAGTACTGTTACACTTCGTTTTTGTACTAATATGCTTTGATTTTCGTTATTTACTTAAACTTTGCCAGAAAATCCTGATACTGTATAACCACAGATACATTTTACAAGAATTCCGCACTCAAAAAAAATCGGCAAAACATTACAGGAAAATAACTTGGAGAAAACATTTATTAAATATGAGCATCTGAATGTCGAATGTTCGAATAACAGTAATCCATAAAATTTCTTTTTAATTTAGAAATATTTCATTAAAGTGACGTAGGGTACCAACTTCAAAGTTAACCAGAATGTAAAACAGACTGAGAGTTTACTTCACACGTCAAATAGACAAAGGATACTACCTATACTGTAATATCTAACACTCTGGCCTAGATCTGTAGGAACGTTTTAAAAGTAACGTATGACACGAAAGGTGACATCGATTGAACACTAGTACTGTGTCAGTGTAACGCCCTGCTTACCTTAGAGAGTCAATATTTGACTGTAGTTAGTAGTTACGCCAGCCGTGCAAGGACAAACATGGGCCTTCATGGATAGCAATTCACAATGAGTTTAAATATCATCGTCGTATGATCATGTTGTCGTAATTGATGTCTGTCAGGTTATATGGCCTCAACAACAGCTCATAACATAAACGTTTTTATTTTTAATGTTGTATGTGGTGACGAATACTTCTGTTGTTTTAGGGAAGCGACCTTTTGTTAAATTTAAAAATATATATTGATCAAAGATATCAGATATTTAGATATTTAAGTGGAATTGGACCGGTAAGATTACATGATGACATAGGACATTTTGGAGAGTGATGTATCACAGCTGTTGGGTGTGTTTATATCCAAATCAAGCTGGCAGCGATTAGCTTAGAGAACAACACTCATTCTCCTAAAGTCTTCCTAAACATATCTTTAAAAGTAATATCCTGCTCTAGACCGCTCAATTGTTTCAGAGGGAGGAAATCTTACAATTATACAATGACAACTAATTTAAAAAAAAAAAAAGTGCGGTAGATCCAATCTGATGAGCTGTTCTTTGCATTGTCATATTAGGATTTGAAGAAGCTTTCAAAATAGGGATATCTGGCAAGGGTACTACATGCTTGTAAACACGCCATAGTAAGTGAAGAAGTTTTCAGCTATTGATAAGTATGTGTGTTTGAAATAGATCCCATTGTAAATCTGTATTGGCATTAGTAGTTGCATGACAATCTGTCTGTGTGTTGACTACGTGTGTGCTGTGTTTAACATGACACTGAAGGTTAGGTGCATCGTACATACTTGACATGTTTTATCTTGTTATATATAGATAGCTATGTCTGGGTCAGAGAGTCTCATAAACGGGTGTCTTCAATCCCGCTATACGATATATTGGGTACTGATTGTGATCTGTTCGAAAAACAATATACAACATAGACATTTGTTCTATTTTTGAGACAATGTATGATTGAACACAACATGATTTTAAGAGTCAGTACGATCACGGAATTTGATTAGATGTTATCTAAGTCCGTGGTACGATAAACCATTTTTAAACGTATGCTGATTCATACATCTATTACACAATGTCTGATATCGATTATCTGGACCGGAAATAGATTTACCTGTGTTAATCTTACCTGTCTAACGATCAGTAATTGCGCGTGCTTGGAAACGCTGCATCGATCGAGGTTCTTATGCTGTTTACGTTATCAAACACAAGTAATCAGTAATTACACATCAACAGACATACACTGATGTTAACACAAAGGATATAAATGGCCTCACTCGGACTGCCACCTTCACGTTTTCTGCCATAGTTCCTTCTCTGCTTATTCCGGGAACGCCACTCTACTTTAGCTGACATACACTTCCAGGCATCCCCTTTGTTTTCAGATATCTTACTAAAACACACTACAAATTCACTGGTGACGTTTCAGTCCTATGAGTTCCACGAAAATGTAACGCAATACCTTCGACTGTTAGCACAATTCGCTTAAACCTTTCGGACAACAGTATTTTCCAGTTGTCCTGTGTTGTTAATGTTTTCTGGTACGTCCAAATGAAATATGATCACATTCGATATGGTATTCATCTACCGATACCAGTAAGATCGAGTGCAATATAATCAATAGTATTGACTATATCGACACATGTGTACTGCGCTAGTGTACCTAACTATAGAGCGGGTACGTCAGGAACCACTCACAAAGCGTTTTGGTAGAGGACCCGTCAGGTCTTTATTGATTACAATACTCTTTGAGGCGTATACACACGTGTAAACACACACTACTTACCTACCTGTTAGACACACTGTATAGAATTTAAAGCTCTGTGGAATGACAGCTTGACAACCGACAGTAACAATACAATGTATAATGTAGACCTTTATATAAGTCCACGCATTGTTAGTTTAATTACTAAATACCCCACAGTAACAATACAATGTATATGTAGACCTTTATATGTAAGTCCACGCATTGTTAGCATAATTACTAAATACCCGACAGTAACAATACAATGTATATATATGTAGACCTTTATATATAAGTCCACGCATTGTTAGCTTAATTACTAAATACCCGACAGTAACAATACAATGTATTTGTAGACCTTTATATATAAGTCCACGCATTGTTAGCTTAATTACTAAATACCCGACAGTAACAATACAATGTAAATATAGACCTTTATATATAAGTCCACGCGTTGTTAGCTTAATTACTAAATACCCGACAGTAACAAAACAATGTATAATGAAGACCTTTATATATAAGTCCAAACCCTTGCCTATTGCAATACCCTGGGCTGGTTCCTTGATAATTATGGAATATCAAGACGTTCTTTGGTACTGGTCAACTCAAGTTTTGTATTGCATTGTGTCTTACGACTCATATGATCAAACACAACATACATACTTATACAAAACAGTACAAAATCAACAAATTTCACTTACACATCTACAGAACTTCTGACACACCATCAGTGTTGACAAAACATACCGCATTCTCTAAAGAATTTATTTCCTTTGTCACATACAGTATATGACTCACAAAATATGTAAAGCCTTTCTTAATATTTGTCGTGAGTAGTTCTACTTGTTGAATTGTGCTTCTAATTTAATATGGCTTAACATCCGACTTTCATAGTGTTATAAAATATGGGTCTTAAACATAAACCGTTTTCAAATCTTCAATATCAATAACAAAGAATGCATAGTCTATTGATATGATCGTCATTATGGTGTCTAGCTATTATTTATTTAATCCGCGTGCTGAATTTCAAATTCTGACTTTGTCTTTCATGAACTGCTTATCAACTGATTCTGATTCAATAACTTTGTTATCAAACAGCAAAAGTCGGGGCCTACATGTTTATACAGCAGGTTCTTACTGTAGCTAATTGTCTTTACAATGCACTCCTGTGTTTTTGCAGTTTAACGTCTAAAATGAATTTGTTCTGTGTTCAGTTATTTCTTATATATATTTACCCTAACCCATTTATATTAATTAACAAGCTATGTATGTTGGCTTTCTTGTCTTATTATGGCATGGTGTGTTTTTTTTCCAAACATTTGATTGTAGTTGAACAAATCGTCAAAATAATTTGAATTCTTATATAATTTCTTATTCACAGATATTAGTTTGAATTCAAGCTTCAATGTCCCCTGCCTATACCACTATATCATTTTGTTCACGGTTAATACCCGTGTATTCTGTAGTGTATTAAACACTTTGTACCTTACATATACGACTGACACTGAAACAATGGCGACCAGCTGGAAACATAACTACAGTACTTACAACTAACATGACTAATATAACTCATAGCTTTTATTGAAATTGATTTGGATAGAATAGATTTGTCTATCCTAAAGAAACCCTATTAACACATGTGATAAATCCGTGAAGTAAATATAAACTTTGAATATTTATTTCCAAAACAACATTGTTAAACATTAGAAACACGAACAGCATAGGTTCCAACACTCACTCTAACATAACTGCTAAGTTTGGCTTGGACACGAACAGTAATTGAAAACTGTTGAAAAATACTGATTGTGTTCAAAACTAACTTAGCATTTATTTTGCACATCAAACTGATGAATTTTATTCCGAATTCACGTTATACACGTATTTGACACTGAGGAAAACTTGGACGAATTCTGGAAAGATCTTGAGTTGAAGTACAATCACACAGCGTCTAATGTATAGGCTTAGTTTATGTTGACCACATTGTATTTCAAATCATATTGATGTGGATACAGAGGCAGCAATGCCTGCGTCCACTGATATCCTATGAAATAAATCTGAAATAAATATATGTTTACATATAAACAGAATATTAATTTTTATATGTGTAAGTTAACTCAAGAGAATGTTTTACAAAAACGTACTCAATAGGATGAGTTCCTGTTAAAGGTCTCTTGTCGTCTCTTCTCGTCCAAGGTATACCAAGGGCAATAACTCTTATACTATATATAATCAGTTCATTGAAAAAATAGCTTCACAAAAACGATTTAAAAAAAATGGAATTAAATATTAATTTTGGTAACAAAAAATAGCAATTAATTATGACTATTTAATAACTTTATGATGAATAATTAGCAATTACCTATAATGTAATTTACAATTAATTTTAGTTTAGTTTTGGTTTTGATTTTATTTTGTTAAACGTCCTATTAACAGCTAAGGTCATTTAAGGACGTGCCTCCATGTGTGTTGTATAGACGCGCATGTGTGTATGTGTCCTGGATGCAGGGTATGCTGAACGTTAATCAGGGAATAACAACTACTATTTTTAAGGACTTTGGTATGTCCCGGCCTGGGGACAGAACTCATTGCCTTCCTCAACTGGGCGAACGCTCAACATTAAAGCCAGAAGTGAGGTGTTCCCGAGCAAGGCGCTATGAAAAACACGTTAGAGGTAGACAGAAATATACAGATCCCGACTATTGCAATTGGTGCAGCATACTTATTTGATCGCTTTTATGTCCCCAAGTAGAGGGCACGAAAGAAAAGCCCTAATTGTGCAGGGGATTCTACATTAGTCGCCGCTTACGATGCATACGGTGGGTAACAGCAGGTGTATTCTTTTCTAGATCCCCGACATGCAGGGGTGGGTAATATAGAGGTTCCCCAACGAGTGATGATTGGTTATCTTGTTTATCTAACTCGAGTTAGTTAATTTTCCAATTGTATAAAGGCACGAGGTTTACTGAGTGTCTCTTTCAATTTGAAAATTAACAAACGATTGTTAGATAAACATGATAACCTACCATCACGAGTTTGGGGTCCACTTTCTCCCATAATGTTCATATTTTATCTGGAAGGCCATATGTTTCCCTTAAAGTTTCCGATGGGGAGAAACAATTGCCGTGAATCATGACGTCATAATAGAAGATGACGTATCAAAGCATTGTGACGTGACGTCATAAGTAAAGAAAAAGACCAATGAAATCACGTCCAGGGTGTAACTCACTAGTGGGTAACCAAACATGTTTACCAACTCCTAGAAGGTTTATTCAATGAATCGGGAGTGAGGAAACCTATAGTGGTTGTGGGAGAAATATAGATAACTACATGTAGTAGTCTAATATAAATATCAAATTATATTTATATAAAGTAATATTTTTAGAAACACACAGTTAATTTAGTATACATGTAGGTATACATGTATTGTAATATATAATAATATATGTCTTAAATATATGCAGTGTATTTCGTTCATTTTCGAGAACTCATCGATTTTCACTAGTGAATATATTAATGTTGGAGCATGAATGGGTAGAATTATTTCTTTTTTGAAACAAAATGTTCTGATGTAAATCTCGAGGATCACACACTCGTATGGAATAGAAAGTGTATTGAGAGTGATCCACGGCCTTTCCCTCTGTTGTTTTGACAGGAGGAATGGCCATTGATCACTTTATGTGTATTTTGCCCACTTGTTTTGACAATTTCTTTTAATGATAGCTCGGTGTCCAATATCATTCTAATATGTTCTCCTACAGATGATCCCGCGTTTCCCCATACAACTACAACACAACTCAAACACAACTGAAACACCAGAAACAATCAACACATAGCAGGCATCCGTACATTACTGATATAGCGGAACATGCAACATATCATTGGAATACCAAAAACAAACAAAACACAACTCGTAATAATGTAAAATTTCAATTGATACAGTAAAATCTTCAAATTTTGCTTTGTTTCATATTTTCAAAGTTCGTAAACTATGCATGCATCATAGAAGACTGAGGTTGATTGCTTCTGCAATTTGTGTGTCCATACCTATGAAATCTTCAATTGAAGATACGTTCAGCTTGTTTTCTTCCAAAGGCTCCGATACAACCATGTTTAAAATGTCATTTCCGACACCTAATGGCGTCTGACCTACGGCGATAATATGAATGCCGGCCGCTCTTACGGAAGCCGCCTCCAACGCCAACATATGCGTCCAGATGGTATCCGATTTCATAATGATGAGGATCAAGTCTCTTCCTTCCGGTCTATCTCCATCAGATCCGTTGTAGACTTTATCATGGACTTCCACGATAGCATTCTTAAGATTTTTCGCTCCATCACCATTACAACTTAGTTCCTGAAGTGCTTTTATCTGTGACAAAACATTGCCATGTTCATTAAGCTTGAATTTAACATTTGTCGGACCACTGAAACAAACTACAGCTAGTCTGACATCATATAGTTGAGGTAGGAGTCGCTGCGTACAGTTAACCATCGCTTGGAACTCTTCAGTGGTGATTTCAGTGGACGATTCTAACACCACAGTCAGGTCTACCGGAATCACTTAAAAATATGAGAGAAAATGTTATTTCAAAAGGGTCATCAAACGAATGACTACAGTGATCAAGGGATGAATTTGACTCAAAAATATTTATTGGAAATGCTGAACTATTTTCACGAAATCGATCACCAAACGTAAAATTCATATACATATCAATTGCTTGACAACGTTACATGTATATATCCGTACCAGACGCTCGCTATTTGTCAGTACAAGACTTCCATCATGTATCACGATCAATCATTGGGGGGTTTTGTTCTTTTTTTTTTTCGTTATTTTATTGTGTTTTATTTCGTAAGTTTAGAGAACGTCTGAAATGACCGGAAAATACCACAATGCTAAAAGACGAAATAATGTAAAAAAGAAGACGAACAAAAAAAATCGATACTTTGATGAAACACACAGCTAAAACGTTCGTTGTGTTTAAATAAGAAGAAAAATACGAATAAACAAATAGAAAAAAGACATATACAATTGAAATTTGTAAATTATTTACATTCTCTGATGCAAGAATAATTCTCATTCCACAGGGGAACGCATTGTTCGGTCTTCGAACATTGTCGGGTTCTGCAGGGCCCCATGCTTTCCTGGAAATATCAATATAAATAATTAGTAGGTAATGTGTGATGTACGGAACTGGGGTAACGCCTGTTCCAACATTCTATAATAATTTGATACAATGTTAACTTTTAACAAAATGATATAGTTTTTTTATGTTATTTTGATTAACTTCGCACCCAGCTGGATTATTATTAAGACATTGAGTTGGTCATATTTCAAACATATCATAATGAATCGATGAAAATTGTGTCCACTTCACAAAGACGTGACGTAACATTGTTTGTTCCTATTCGAGTGTGACGTCATTTCCGGAGTGATATTAAACACGTTACATGAACACAATTTATGTGATGGCTTTTTGACACTGCATAACACGATATTCATATGTTAAATACGGGAAAGTTAATGGTTTTCCGTTAAATAATATAAATATTTCACGAGTATGGTAGAATAACGAAATATTTTGCGAGTGCAAAGCGCTAGTGAACATAGATACATTATATTCCGCTAAATCAGAGAAATAAAGTTGTTATATAACAAGACAACAATAGATTTTCTATTCTATTTTAAATAAATAAGATGAAAATATTGCTGTACCAAAAAGGACTGGAATCAGTAGCGTTATATTTGACGCCGGGTTCTAATGACGTCACGCTCTAAAACAAGGATGTGCTCTATTGTAAAAGGGAAATTCTGTCGTTTACTGCTAATTACGTATGATTTTGATAGCTCAGAGTATGTACCACAGATGTGCAAAAACAACACTTATTCTACCGTCGCTTTATCAGCAACAGAACAGAAAGTTTGCGGCAGATAATAGAAAAAGAACATTTTGATTGGTCAATACTTAGGCGATACTAGACCTCATATCATCACATGTGAAGATATACTATAAATAGGGTGTCTTTCATTCTTCAATATGATTTATCATATGGCTGAAACATGATTTAGGACACAATGTGTATATACGCAATAACGTTAACAACCACTTTTATTTGTTGAACAGTGACATATCAATACCAAAGCAACGAATAACCGATATACTATTTATAAGTGAAAGAACTACTTATATTGCTTAACCCTTGAGCAGAAAGCAATCAAAATATTACATTGGGGTGTCTTGCTGTGCTATACAGATGCTTTTTATTGAAGAGGTTCCCATGGTCAACACTGTGAAGAATGGACATAAATCGTTTGCTTTTTGAGGCCGCCAGGGTGTGGAACAGTTTCCCAAATGACTTCCGAAAAATTGAAACTTTAAAGAATTCAGGAGGCTGGTCCATACCTGGGATGGCGCCATCTGCCTTTGAAATATCTGTAAAGAGTGATACTTCATACTGTGCCCTGGTTACCTCTGCCACCTGACATTTTGGATTGTGTGATACTATTTTTGTCTTATTTCATTTCGTTTATGTATTAATTCTTTTCTATAATATTACAGCATATGATTCGTATTTAAATTCCATACATTCTAACATATACATTTTTACAAAACTTTATAAATTTTGTTAATTGATTTCGGTATACTTTTTTACTTTTCCTACTATATTACTGTCAATTTGTATTCCTTGCTATATTACAACGTATGTCGCGTTGTATAAATATTCCACTTCATAGTGTTTTAATCCTAATTCTTAAGTAATTCTTTTGTGATATAGAAGTATTCATTCACTATTAGATATATCTTTTATTAACTTATTCTGAATACTACCTATCTGTGATCACATTTATTGCTTCAAATATTAACAGTATTTTTTATATATTTATTGTTTCAAAATATGTATTGTTTTAATTGGGGCCTGGGGTTACTAAAGTAATCCGCCATCCTGGGTCCAAGATGGCGGCCTTAGCAACCCCGTAAACCTACGCCCTCCCACCTCTACGGCACTTCATCATTGAGTGTGTATTGCTGTGACGTCATCAATTTTCGCGTTACCGATGTTTCGTCGTTCCTTCCTGTACATGTCTGCTTGCTGTTGTATTGGTCTTGATGGAGGAAGTTTTGTAGACTGTATAAGCTTGTCTTGTGATACGGTGATGAAGAGTGTGTCGTCAATGTCTGAGCTTGTCAGAGTCGTACGGGAAGCTTTAGATGATGTCACGGTCGTCGATAGTGACTTCACTATCATCGATCGATATCCGCTCTTAACTCAGGCCCGCAAGGTAAGAACGGGTTCGTTGCGCGTCGGCGTCATTTTTATTTCATTTTTTTTTTTTTTTTTTTGTATAGAATCCTTCATACTTTCATCGGAATGTTTTCTACACACTTTATTTTTGATTTTCAATGGTTTTATTTGAAACTTGATTTTTTAAAGAAGTTTGAAACTAAGGTTGTATCAATCGATAGATAGATAAATCAATCAATATGAAAGAATGTATTTTGAGACTAAACCTATTCAAAATATAAAAACAAATAATCTCTTTTGATGTAAAAATATGAAGATACTGCTGATTCAGGATTGTATTTTGTCTTTATTTTGTCATCATTTGTCTACATTTGTCCATATTTGTCCACTATTTGTCCATTAGTTATCCGTTATTTGTCCACCTTTCTCCACAATAAGTCGACTTTTTGTCCACTATTTGTCTTCCTTTGTCCATATTTGTCCACTACTTGTCCATTAGTTGTTCACTATTTGTCAATCTTTGTCCACAATTTGTCCACTTTTTGTCCATCCTTTCATATTTGTCCACTATTTGTCATTATTTGTCCACTATTTGTCGACATGTGTCCACCTTTTGTCAATATTTGTCCCTTTTTGTCAACCTTTGTCCACATTTGTCAATATTTGTCCACTATATGTTCATATTTGCCATTTGTTGTCGTCAACTATTTGTCAATATTTGTTTACAATTTGTTGACTTTTTGTCCACTAATTGTCCCCTATTTGTCTATATTTGTCCACTACTTGTCCATTATTTGTCAACATATGTCTACTTTTCGTAATCTCGTTTCTGGCATACACGCATTTGAATTGAGGACTGTTTTTTTTCAAGATGGAATGGATTTGATTGTTATTCATCATGCGCTGTAATCGAATTAAAAATTAAAACTCTGTCATACACTATGACGTTGACCGGCGCTGTTACAATCTCGTTGAAATGAAGGTGTAGACTCATGTTTCCACTTTTTATAAGATGAAATGTGACCATCTCCAACAGGGTGTATCCTTTCCCGAATTCCTCTCGAGACACGTTGTTCCCCTCGTCGTGGTAAATTTAACCCGTGCTCGTGAAGAGAATCATGTAGCTGCGTACGTACTGACCGTTCGTGAAGTCCGGCTGTAATGGCTTGGCGGGCCCTAGATAACGCTGCAGTTTTGATATTCTTGCGGTCTATGACGTCGCCTGCTATTTCCATACCCGTTTTCAAAGCCTGTGTTCCTAATGCCTTCGCACCTTTTTTTAACAACGGGGCTGCAGCCTTAGATAAACGGCTGAATATCGAACCGGCTGCCGGCGAAAACGTTGTTTCCGCTTCCGGATTAATTGAGATAATACCGATCGAACACGTAAGGATCGCTTCTGTGTGGAGGATGTCTCATTTTGAAGTTTTTGAAATATTGTCGTAGATCTTCGTGGGTCACTGCAGATTGCTGTTGATTACTGTCGTTTCGACTCGAATATATAACATTTTTAGGGAAAGTCTAAGGGTCTTCTTTTGAAATGTAGCGTCATCACTACTTTGCCGGTCTCGAACGGTACGGGTGCGCCTCTTAGCGTGAGCTCCACTTCTTGAAATTGACGTTGTTGTAAAGGTACGTATTGTACGGGATCGAATACTTTACACACCGTGTCGCCAGGTTTGCATTTTATCGGAACGATGCGTAGTAGCGGAGCTCTTATATCTCCGACCATTCTCGCTTCGACGAGAGGACAGTAAGCATACAGAGAATAAAAATCCTCTTCGAATGTCGCCCTTGAATTCCGCCGTGTGCATTCCGCCCACGAATTCGTGTCTTCTTAAACCGAGCATTTCGCTTAAAGCCCGAGTGAGGTATACGTGCATGCCTTTGGTAACGTTAAGCCTAACTTTGTGATCGGGTTCATGGACGTGAAAGCTAAACCGATCGCCGTCATTCTCATAGCTTTATCCGCGTACTTCAGCACTCTATTCATCGAAAAATAATATCCTTCCGGTGTGTCTATCGTCAATCTGAGACTTCCCGCGAAACCCTCTCCCAGTGATAACTTCAGCTGATCTTCGCCGCTTTTCACGTTATATCACAGATGTGGATAGCGCATCTCGGCTAATCCCACCTTCCAATTTCCTTTCAGATCTAAGGGGTTTGACAACCGCGTCGTATAAGTGGTTAAAGTATTTCCCGGATAGTAATCCATGCTACTGTTACTTGGTAACGTCAGATTATACATCTTTATGTCTGCGTTTGAACGGATTTGGAAGTACGTAACCTAGACTACTGCTCAGTAAGGTTATCCACAATTGCAACAAGTTGATTATACAACTTACGACTACCATAAGCACTACGAAGACTTGAACGAAAAACAATATCTGTCCTTCTGGTATTCTCTCGCCAAACACGGACCATCTAGAATCGCTGTCTGTTCCGACATTTCTTGTAACCACGAAAGCAAGTGAACATTTATAGATGTTTTGGTTACTCGCTTGACTAATAAGGCGACTACCGTGTTGTTTTCGCACTGTAGATGGGGTGCGGAACGAGAAGAGAAAACCGCTGTCGGCGTCGTCTTCGCTCCACGTTTCGGGTGTGTTACGTAACTCCAGCGTGTGCTCGGGAGTTTTAACAGGTCTCCTAGTCGGCGTGGCGGGCGACAGCCTTGAATTTCCAACTTTAGGGTACATTCGAGCGTTTGAGTGCACCCAGGAATTCGTCGAGACCCGTGGGAGCCATGTGTTTGAGTGCGGTCGGACGTACGAGACTACCGGATAAATCCACCAGATTTGATTTAGAATGAGCTCCGCGCGGAATGCCCCTGCCTAAAAATATTCAATAACGATCGACATATTTCTAAGTTGCTGATCGTATAACGTCGCTTTTTGGCTGTCCGCCATGTCCAGCCTATCTAACGTCCTATTCATTTCTCCGTTTCAGGGCGTTCAGCGACATCATTGATGTCGAGACGGGTGCTTGTGGTCTAGAGCGCACGTCGCGTCCAGACATGACCACGTAAAGGGATTTTCATTGAAAGAGCCGTAAGAAATCCAGCCCTTGGAATGATTTTCTTCTTTTTACTTCCGATTTATGTCATTTAAGAGCCGAACGTTGTTTCCCCGTACAGTGTACGTGTCCTCGCAGGATGTTTTTTGAGCATTCACAGATACAATTAATCAAATTTCTGTCCGCTTTTTCTACGACCGCTTTTCTGACGCTAGGTTTAGGGCGGCGTAAAAACTCCAATTTTCTAGCGTGTTTTTCTATGTTGACGTAGCATACGTCATCCTAACATGAAAATATTCCGATAATTTCTGAGAATTGACCGAAACTAGTATATTTATACCTTTTTCGGTTCTTTTTCGGTTCTTTTTCATACGTTTAAACGGAATACACAATTTGAGGTATTTCCGCTAAATTGCGAGGGCGAACGCCGTACTTCAAGTCTAGGGTTAGGTAGAGAGAGTGATTTCTCGCCACGTGTTTCCACAGAGAATTTTGCAATGCGTACGATTTGTAACATGCCGGACACGCGTGAGGCATGATGACGGAATGATTTTTTTTCACTTCAAACTACCGACTGCAATATATACTATTTCATGTCCCTCTCGCCAATCAAAGAATCGAATGTCTTAGGCCATCCCAACCATCTCACGAGGACTTGCGTTTGACCTTTTGCCTTCTCCTTTTCAATATTTGTTCGATTTTCCAGTTGGTGTCTCTGTCTCGGTGTACTCTCTGCAGTTCGTATTCGTGAAACGATCCCTGTATCGGCTCGCCGTCGAAAACTTTATACACGGGAATGTCTCCTCGATAATATCTGTGAGACACTACAAATATTTCTTCCGTCCATTTGTGCTTTCATCCCCGTCGAAACTGACGTCTTTTATAACTCAATCTCGCTTGATCGCCCTTTTTAAATTTATATTTCCTCTTCGCACGATGCCCTGTCTTCCCGTTTCCGTGGTGGCCTTTTCTACGTAGGACCTCGTAAGGATTGTCTTTCGTTACTTTTTTAGGCGATAATCCATGCAGTGCCGAATGAACCCTGCCGTTTTAACTACGAACGATATCGGCCAGCACGTCGTTAAACTTAAACGTCTGATTGGAATGAAAGTATCTGTACAAACTATTTTTTAACTTCTCTATACAAAATTCGGCAAATACAGCTTTATAAGTGCTGTGACTTAAGACGTGCGTAACACCTACAGATTTACAATACTGTTGAAATTTTCCGTGATCCGTTCTTATGATGTTTGGTTTTCGTTTGACGAAAAGAGTTTTAACAGCTTCTAACACCGTACTGGCCTTCTTGTTTTTCAGGGGTAGAACCCATGCGTACCGTGAAAGATGATCTATGACAACGTGCAAGAACCACGTGCCTTCGTTGTGTCCTTTAATGTCAGATATGTCGGCCAAATCTGCGTCCCACATGTAGTCCAAGCCCACTAAAGGTGTTTCGACTGACGATGTCTTGTGTCGAACCTGTCTTCGGACACTGTAGCGGTCTTGATTCTGCAACCAGTCGGTTATCTTTTGAAGACTGACCTTGAATTTTCCTTCTTTTCGGACGCACGCATACACACTCGAAGGGCCCGAAAAACCGGCAACGTGTTCAGGATCGTACCAGATCTTTGTCATATAATCTTTTAGCTGTTTTGCCAACATTTTCTCTTTCTCGTACGGCTAGTGTTTGGAGAGTTTGATAACATCATGTGAATCTTATTGACTGCAGACTTAATGCATTTATAGAGTTTATTGCTTCCTTCAAGTTTTGTGAGTAAAAATGAACCAATCATAAGCCTTATTATAAAAAAATAACAAATCATAACAGTTGTTATACAGATAGCCAAACAAAAGCCTCGTTACAAAACGAACATTCCGATGATAGTACGAAGGATTCTATCATGGATTTTCTTTTAAAAAGACGTCAAAGCGCATCGAACCCGCGACCACAAGAGGTGAGAGAGAGAGAGAGAGAGAGAGAGAGAGAGAGAGAGAG
>NW_018403434.1:1753193-1811100 GCF_002113885.1 Mizuhopecten yessoensis | reverse complement strand
AGAGAGAGAGAGAGAGAGCGAGAGAGAGAGAGAGAGAGAGAGAGAGAGAGAGTACAGAAGGTAAATAGTTAGAAACAGGGGGAGCTAATTCTTTCGGTAACACAAAATTGATGACGTCACACGCAATACACACACCTATTAAAAACAGGGGAAGATAATTCCGTCAGTAACGCGAAAATTGATGACGTCACAGCAATACACACCCCATGATGAAGTGCCGTAGAGGGGGGTCGTAGGTTTACGGGGTTGCTAAGGCCGCCATAATGGACTCAAGATAGCGTATTTCCTTAGCAACCCCGGGCACCATCCACGGCTTGTCATCAATTATCTCCCTTTACTAGTAATGTGGCAGGATGAATTATTCTGTCATTAGGATAGGTGATCATTGTATATAATTTAGGTGTTTGAATTTTATATAAAGACTAGCATGGGATTCCTTAAAAGTCTTTCCTGTAATGGGATGGGGTGGGCTGCATTAATGTTTGTGAACAGGTGACCTGTCTTCAAGTATATTCATGTATTGACATGTGACGGACTATAGGGATGTTGATTGGACAAGACTTACTTGAAGTTCTTGCTTTCCACCTCACTCTGAGATATATCCACATTTTTCACACCGGGCACTCTGAGGTGTACATGTAAGTCCTTCATTTGAAAAGGAGCTTTTTAAGAGACAGTGCCTTAGCTGTATTTGGTGGTAAGTTATACTAGTTTATAATAGTTTTGGTAAATAATTGTTCTCAAAGTTTATACCATTAGGTGTAGGCTCATTCTGTATAACGTTTAACTATGGGTTTAATGGTAAAAGTAATAGTTATATTTCTCTTGAGTTATACACTTTTGTAATGAGTAGTTACAGGGACGTATAGTGAAGTACTGTCCCTGGTAGTTACCACCATTTTAGGTGTGCTTTGTCTAGAATTAAATAAAGGTAAATATTAAATAGAGTTATACATAAGTTTCTAGTGAATATGCTTGCTGAAAGTTTCATATCATTCTTTTTAGAGGTGAACCCTTCAGTCCCTTTAGTCCCTGGCAATGACCTGTATGGCTCTTAAGCCACGTGTAAACCCCTGCAATATCTCGTAGGGTGAGCGTGTATGGATATGTTTCATTTGTGTATATATGTAAAGTCACTTTTATCATATGAGAAATAATTGTGTAATTTAAAGATATTCCCATATCTTATATAAACGGAACAAAAGATTTGTTCTTGAGGTGTGTTAATTTAATACATTTAACCATAGCTATCTTTTCATTCTTAAATGGAAAATAGGGGTAAAGTAATATTTCTAGTTATAAATTGTATATTGTAAAATACAATTTACATCTCTCAATTAGGTATAAACGAGAATAACTGATTGAATCGTAATATATATGCAAGTAAAGAGCTATCGTTCTTTGCGGCGTATGATATGGGTGTGTGAGTAATGTATTTTATGTTTTATTTTCTAGGGTTTTATTTACAGGTAATAAAAATACCATCGAACCCACAACATCTCTTTGATTTTTGAGACTGTTACAGTAATATAATGTGTTTTGTTATTTTACATATGTTTGTCGCAATAATAGCTCTCAAGAGCTAATGTTTTTTGTTTACATGTATGCGACTTTAAATTAAGTTTCTGGTATCTTATATACAGTACACCCGAAGAAAAGGACGATTGAGTGTGTAGAAATTCTTTTTGTCAATCTTATCTAAAGAATGGTTGAGTGACCAAGAGATATAGGATCTTACATGAGTTTCTATTTCATGAGATTTATGAAACGAGTCTAAGAATTTTTCAATTGAGCGAGCCTCTGGTTAGCTAAAATGGAAAATGTGTGACAAGTTTCATACATTTCATATGAAATGAAAACGAGTGCAAGATATTTCTTATCACATAATAAAGACTTGTTTTCATGCAACCATGAAATGTAAAAAGTCGCCATGTCTCCAGTGCGAAAGTCTGTGATGTCATATCCTAGACGTGACGTCACAATTGAAACAATTGGAACTTACAATCAATCACAGGGCTGATAGGTCATATTACAAATGTACATTGGTTAATACGCAAAACAATATGACGTGGATGTATTCACTGGATACGCGATCCATTGCACTCAAACATTGGGTTGGTACGCACATATTAATACCAGAAAACATATTTCCAATAAAACAGATACGTTCATGGTTTGTGTAGAAAGTAAAACTTTGATATCACGAAAACATATTGCAAATGAACTGGAGGTCATGGAAAATGAAAACGCCGCATCAAACAAGCACTGGCAATATGTGGATACCCCGATTGTTTTATAACAAACACTAACAAATGGAAGAAAACAATCTTACCCAAGTACATTCCCAAGTATCTGAAACCTTATTGCAAAGAAAGGAAACCATTCCGACATGGCTTCAATACCATAACACAAACCAAATATCTGTATACACTCCCAAAATGTAATAAACAACCGTCACGTCAACACATCCGTGATACATGTAATATACAACATTACCGAGCTCTTACCAGGCCAGCCTATCTGACAAAATCACTCTATTACACGGTTGCAATCATACCTATATTGATAAAATAGGAATTTGAAACACGTTTCAAGGTACATATGAGACATTTTCGAAACCATGGAACAGCGCGTTCACACTAAAGTTAAAGGAAGAAGTCACCCATTACAGACCACATACATACGCAACAACACCAAATACTAGAATAATCTCGAAGTGCTGGAAAGGTAGGACATCAGTTATCCTACATGCGAAAAAATGAATCGGGTAACAAAGACTGAGGCGGGATCGTGGTCTTCTTGACGACTCATTCATTTTCATATCAAGTAAGAGATAAAATGGAAAAACATGTTCCACAATTCTTAAAATGCTATTGAGACAAATGTTTTGATACGGTATTGGTATTCTACCTCAGATTTCACCTGTTTGAAACACTCTTGTTGAGAGTTGTTTCTATATGTACCAAGGAAACATCGCATTAAAGTACACAATTAGCCTTGGGTGCATATATAACATTATTTTACAGTTGGCACACGCATTTGGAAACTGTCTCTAAGGTTACTATTGTAGAAATGCGCGCATTGATGCAGTTAATTTGTGTGATTTTACATGTAGGATTTGTTGCCTTGTATAATGGAAAACATATGGTAATACAGCTATGCAAACTTACCGGAAGTGGTGTGTTCCAATCTGGTTTGATGTAGACGTCATTTCTATTTCCGGTATAGACTTTACTGTCGTTATTCCTTCCCAGGTAACAAGTCAGGGTGTTTTTATTAAACCCTATACTGTGACACCTCGTTCTCTCTAGGCAGGCCCTCTGGCAGGCGGTCAGTCCTGTGGTTTCTAAAGTCTTGAACACTCCCTCAGAGACCTGGTATTCAGGGAACATGTCACTGTGTAACATTAAGTCACAGTTGGCTACGATATACCCTATACATATTGGTAGTAACAGCAGTGATCCGTACATCTGTCTGGATTAAAACTCAAACTGCCAATACAGATTCAAGACACTGTCAAATGTCTTCAATGATTAACCTTTAAAACGTATGTCCGATTCTCTGCTCTCATTATCTTTGAACGATATGACTTTGAAATCAACAGCCGTTAGATAATCGTGTTGAAAAGTATTGATAATATTTCCAAATAATCTCTGCATAAGTATTTGTTATAATAAGCATTACAATTTAAGATAACAACAAAATCATGTCTAGAAAATAGCCTCCGATGGTTATCAAGCAATCTCGTTTAGACTCGTTCCAGCGTCAGTTCTACGAAGTCTGGTGGGGAAGGCAGTACCAGCCCTATTCCGTAGAGATATTTCGATTTTCTATAAAAAATTACTTAAACATCAAGCAAATATCCCCAAGCTACATCACAGGCGCTTGAATCTAGCTTGTGAAATAAAGTAGTCGGCAGGGAATATGTACTAACTCACAAGGCTTTCTCATGGACAACACAGTGATTTCCGTTTCAATATGTTTTTCTTCATTTAGGTTTGAATCGCAATCGTATGTAGTACAGCTAAATGAAAGGTCCTGTGACTTTTAGTATCTATGATATTTGTTTATGAAATGAACGTATTGAGGAGAATTTTAAAATATCAAATATAACATCGACTGAGGCAATAAAACCACTCTAAAAACTCGATAAATGACCGCAGTCGTCGGGAGTAATTGATATAAACTTTGATATGTTCTCACATATTGGAGCTTTATCCGTAATGGGCGAATACAAAAGGCCAGATTTTGACAGCAACTTATTTTTAATCGATTATACCATTATTTACTAGCTAAACAACCATTAGAGGGATACGATACAAATCCTTCTTATAAGCAGAAAGTATGACAGCGTTATGAACCTACAAACAATACTAATGTAAAATGCCATGACAGTGCTTGAGCTGCTGGTGGTGTCATATCAGCGCGTTATGTTTGTAAGCCATGCCAGTCATTAATTGCATTCCAAGTGAACAACCCGTTCAGTTGACTAGTTATTTACACTCTAATCAGTCATCAGTCGTATAATTAAACGCGTTCAAAATTTAAAAAAAAATCACAGTCATCTGAGTGATTGGTTCAAATATAGACGCAACTTTATACGAAACGGAACATTAAGCTTCCTGTACACAAGTATATAATGGCGTAATTCCTGTGCCTAAGCATCACAATTCATTTATTTAAAGTAAAACGTTGAAATGTTCATTCCATGTTAAATAAAATGATTATAAATTAATTGTTAAACAAAACGTACTTAATACTCCATGTTTACAATATTTTTTCTCAATCATTCTTCTGCATTCATTTATGTAGCTACTATGGTGTTCAAGGAGCTACGATTACATATTTTTATATTTGCACAACTTTTTTTGAGCTAAGAAGGATCGTCGATACATCAGAGGTATCATATCATGTGGAGGATCCCTATCCAAGTGCACTGTGTTTTTTTCGTGTATATTCCGTACCGCAAATCCAGTCCGGATTCCGTAAAGGATGTCCTTACTAGACTCCCTCCGCGCAGATAACAAAATGGCGGATTATTAATGTACTTTTTAGACGAAGTATAATTGCTGCAAGAATAACACAGGTAACCGTGAACACATATTTGTATTGTTTCATGTTGTCGTTCATAGACACACACTTCTTCATTTTCGCAGCATTATGACTAACTTGCAATTGATTATGACTGGGAAATCGACATCTGTCCGGCAAAAAACGATACGAAACCTTGTATTCAAAACAGCGTTGTAGTGCAGGTTCCCAATAGAGATTGATTATGGTTACGAATACGAAGTCATTCAGTTTTTTTCTAAATACATGTAGATTTCATTAAGACTTCCATTAAAATATTCATATTTACTTCCATAAATCTAAATAATCATTTGGTGATGAATTTACGAGTGTTCATATCGAATTAAGTTGCCGCCATATTGTATATATTTGAGACATCAAACGCAGGAAATTCGAAAACAATAAGTGACAAAATGAAAATTGTGTACTCTGCACTTATACAAATATTTCTTTCCAACTGATGGGTGCTGATTGTAGCGACAATTTATTGTATACCGCGAATGTCGGGTGCGATAACCAGCTAAATATAGGACAATTTACACCAAAGCCTGTTGTCGTGTGTTTACGACAACGGGGATGAGACGGCCTATTATTTTGTCGTCTGTGCACGACAACGGAGACCAGGATGACATATTGTTGTCGTGTATACACGAAAACGGTACGGAAAGACGTAATAGATATAGGACACATCCATCGACCAGGTAGTACAGTCTGTTAGAGCGATAGCACTTTAATATGAAGTTCATGGTTCGAAACCCGGTCTAGCCCCACTGGTTTGTTTACACAGAATAGATGATTATAGTTTGTTTATTTCGTCTTTAATATTTCTCACAAAAACCCTCAAGGAATGATTATCTTTTCAGAAATAATTTATCAAAGGTATAGTAAAGCCTGAAAAGAGTTTCCAGTAATTAGTTACAGTTTTTGGGGGGATCCTCAAGACATCTGTTTATTTGTTTCTATACTTCAATGTGCAGATCCAATGTCTATTGTCCTTGTGATCTAGGTGCAGGTGTCCAGGTCTGGAAAGAATGAAAGGGACGGAAATCATAATAGCAATATAATAAAGGCCGTACCATAGTTATTCATCACTTATTAGATATACAGCAAATACATTAGAATACGTAAATAGTTGAACACTGCTTTGTATAACCTTCGTCGTTGTCTTTCCTTGGTCACATTTGTCCTTGAAAACTCGAATGACCACGCGCAATGAAATAGTTCCTCACAGGGAACCTTTTATTACAATGTCATTTACTTTATTTTTTATAGTTGCTACTAATGAAAGTGAATATGTTGTGAATAAAATTGTGTTTGCATGTAGAAATTATTCTTTTTCATTGAGTTCGCGGTGTCAAATATCACGAATAAGGGATTAAGGATAAAATGTAAACAATACTTTATATGTTAGACAACATTGATAAGGTTAACGGATTCCCTGATTCATTCCGGCTAGTTACCATATGTATTTAGTTTCTGTTTGTTGAATTCCAAAATATACGAATGACACTCGGCAAACCTTTCGTAACATAATTTTGAAAATTGTAAATAATTTAATTAAGATAGGTTTACTTATAAACCTCATTTGATGAGGAACCTTTTGACACCATCAGACATATCCAAATACGTTACTTGTCTGAGTACCTGGTAAGGGCACAGTATGCCTATGCCAACCATAAAGTTTATATCGTTAATGGCCATGTACCTTGGAGGAAGGCACTTTTAAGTTGCGCTCATCAACAGAATTAGATCTATGAAGTATGGGCCCGAACTTCCACTACTTGGCCCGGTGAAACTGTGTTCCTGCTAAGGGTTCCCTATGCTTAAGGGGTGACCCGACCTTGTCAAATCCACCAGAGAACAATCATCTCCAGCATCTTGAACAACACCAGAGGATCTGCTTCTTCAAGAAAGACCACCTCATGATTCCTGATCAGCAGCTTCCAACCTCAAGAGGGGGCCTTCATAAAACGGGGAAATGAATTTTGGGTCGAGTTATCTCCCTTAGACCGATAACCGCGCCGACAACATGGATGTGACATCTCGGCGCGGTCTCTTACATCTTGACATACAACGAACAACACGTGAGTGATTTTCCTCCACCTTGTACTTGATTTCAGGAGCAGAGAGCAGTTACAACTACTTGTTGTGACGGTGTGTAATAAACACACACCGAATTTACGACAAATATGTCTTTGGAAATATCTTGTTATATACAGTAATTAATATCTATTTTATTTAATTAAAGTAAATAGTTCCTGCATACATCTCAATTTTACTCATTCGTTTCGCTACAATCATTGTGTTTTATACTGACGATACAAACTCCAAAGTATACGCATTTCTTTTTTATTTGAAGTGATTTTATCGGAATTACTGTAAAGTTAGTTAAGTACCTTAGTACACCGTTACTACAACGTCTTTTTTAAACGTTGCCCTGACGTTTGGAAAAAGACGTCCTCACAACGTTGCCTTTAAGTCGCGGACGTTGTGACCAGTATAAGACGTTTTCCGGACGTTCTCCGGACGTAGTGTGTCCACTGGGTATATTTTGAAACCCGATCTCTGATTTGTGTTGGAGTTTGTATCTCAACACAAAAAAAAAAGAAAACTACTTTTCAGTTAGGATTTCTATTCTTTCAGAAGTGTAAATGTAAGCTTGTTATCCAATCCATATTTTTTAATTGATAAATAAAACATGCTTTAACTTAGGGAGATAACCATCCATATAGGATATCTGATTTATTAGTGTATCGATCTATTTGAAAAGTGATTATGTCATAGTAACGCGTCATAGGAGGACACTGTAGCTCCGGCATTCACTGCTCCAGTTGTCACAGTATGCAACAATGCTTTAGGGGACATGTTGGTCTTATATGTGCTAGTCATTCAAAATCACGTTCACAGTATGAAAGTTATCCATATGTTTTCGACCGCGGAAATGTTTTTCGACAAAAGGTATCAAATCAATGATTTCGTGATTTATTGTTTTGTTCAAAAAAGGAAACTAATAATGTCAAAATAAATTTTGTCATTAAAACTGATTGAAACCTAACGTTTGATAGATTGAAATGTTATTAGCACATAAAACAAACGCGTCTTTAAGGGATCAGTTTTCCTTAACACTCGGGGTGATTTACTTGCCCTACCTAAACCTACATCATTAATACATGAGTATCGAAACGCCACTGTAACATCAGATGAGATTCAAATGAATAATGTCATCTCTAAAATGATTTTGTTACTTTAAAAATAATGTTAATAAGTAGTAATTCAAATATACGTCGTATGTTGGTTCATAATACATACCGCGCTTTCCGCTCAGCTCTATCCTGTTAAAGTACACGATAACGTCCGAGATTGTTTTGTTGTTTACCGCACAAAGCTGATCGCTGTAGCTGGTACAGATACCTGTGACTTGGTTATAGGACAACGAAGAACATCCCCGACATAGTTTGGCACACTGCAGTGAGGATCGAACCCCTGCCACACTCGTTAGAATTCCCTCGCTGTAAATACTCTCTTGGATTCTCTTCCGGGACGAGAAGACAGACGTTATGATACCGGCCTGATCGAAACATATCGTTTGGGGTAAACTTAGGTACAATATAATCACAATAAACATGTTAATTGCAAACTTAACCATGTTGATAAGGAAAATAAGTTTTCAATAACGAGAGTCAGAGATTCCACGCAATCACAAATGGTGGCAATCAGGTCATAGTTTAGGCGTATGTACTTTTGAGAAAACGGCTATTTTCGTTTTTCATTGAATCCTGATTCTTCTATGAAAAATTGCCTTTTTGTCCAAGGAGCACACAAAACACAACTCACGGTCATGCAAATAATGCACTTCAATTGTTTCCAGAAAAAATTCTATTGTCTTAAAAAATTGCTCGATCCAGGAAATGAGACTGACAACAGAGATGACACTTGAAAGGAATAGTTGAAACAAACATGTGAGAAATGTATATGGAAAGTTGACCGAGTTCGAGAAGTAATGCAAACTAATTCAGATATATGTGGGTGAGTTCACCTGATTCGTCTGTTGCTGAGGCTAGCATAATACTGGACCAGCTAAGCAATAACTTCCTAAGCCTTTGATGAAATTCTCATTACACATAAAAATTACGACAAGCTTCATTTACCCGCCAATCTTCAAAGTGCGCGTGCGGTTATCGGGCTACTAAAACTGAGTTATATAGCGAACGCAGCCACTCATAAAACGACCGTTAATTACGGTCACAAAATATATGGCACTACACTTAGGACAATACTCTCAACACTTATTAGCCCTGATTTTATAACAATTCGATGTCACTTTTTTAGACAAGGACAATACTCTCAAAGACGTTATAGAAATCACTACGTTAGGATCACCGTTCTCCAAGCCATCACCTAATTACCTAGGGTTTATCCATAAACTATATTTTCATCTGCATCTGGACAAAAACATCTAGTGACAATGTCACGTTTATCATATTAATAGAAATATGAATATCACTTCCAAATATGTAATACATTTTCCTGGGCATAATTTTTAGATAACCAATCGCCTTTTATCGAAAACTATATACGACCATTTTGTACACGGAAGTATTGAGGCAACCTAATCAAGGCACATCTTTAACAGTATCCCCAGAGGTTCCCCACCGGTCCCCACGTACACACATTCTTCCTCTGAGGTCACTGTGACCAGTTCTATACTGACAGTAGAGCAGAGGTTGGTTTTTTTTGGAGCCACGAAGGGATGATTAGGAGGGGAAGGGGTGAGGAGGGCACGGGCATCATGTGTTCTCTTCCTGAATCTACCACTGGACGCCATAATCGTTCCGTTAGAAACCAATGACCAGATGGCTGTTCTATTCATTGATCAAACATACACGCTACACTCGCTACTTTAAACCATATTCCAAATTTTATTACGCAAAATATTCTCAGTAATGTAAGCAGTGAACTCTGATGATTTGTCATGCATAGTCTGTATGAATGACACAGCTTTGTAGGGAAGCATATTACAATCCTCTACCACGTCTAATGATGTTTGCCTGCAAATGTGTCATTTATATCAAATGTAAGTCTCGTATCCCGTGCTTAAATGTATTGTAAGTATATGTATTTCATGTTTATGGTTTAAACCCATTTGTTCCTGCAACAAAACTCACTGCTACTACACCTACGGGAATTAAATAATCGTATACTAATGATGATGATGATGATGCGCTTAGTTTTTGTTGCCAATAACATAAAGTTTCGCTGAGCAGAAAAAAATAAATTCATCTATATGAAACAAAAACGCAAATCATAAAGTTGGCGTCTTTAGCGATACAGTGGCGTTACAGTGTATCGATCGATATTCTACGAAAAAGCATCGCTTAATAATAGCGTTGACGTAACAAACGGCGCCATATGTTTGTTAACGGAAATCCGCAGTTCAACTCATTGAATTTTTTCATACAAGCAGTTTTATGGTATCTCACACAATCACATCCCATTCACTAAAACACATTAAAACGTCAGAGACAGAAATATCTCGCAGGTTGCGACAATAGAACATTGCAGCCATATATCGGGGATCAATGACCCTGGTTTACGGTCAGACTCAGTCACTTAACAGTCTATAGATACATTATCTGTTTCCCTTAGGTTTATAAATGTAGGACATTTCACCCTTGCTGTAATATTAATTTGTAAAAGGAATATTGATGAAATTGTTGACATTGTGCCAATTTTTTCTCTGTTAATCAATCACACGCAGAAAAACTTGATAACAATTCCAGAGGTGCAAGCATTAATTTGCTGAGGTGTCCCGTACTTAACATACCCCTGTTGTCGTGTTTCGTACTAAACATACCCCTGTTGTCGTGTTTCGTACTAAATATACCCCTGTTGTTGTCTTCAATATCAAACAAACCCCAGTTGTCGTTTTCCGTACTAAACTTACACCTGATGTCGTGTTCCGTACTAAACATACCCCTGTTGTCGTGTTTCGTACTAAACATACCCCTGTTGTTGTCTTCAATATCAAACAAACCCCAGTGGTCGTTTTCCGTACTAAACTTACACCTGATGTCGTGTTCCGTACTAAACATACCCCTGTTGTCGTGTCCCGTACTAAAGAAACCCCAGTTGTCGTGCACCCGTACTTAACATACCCCTGATGTCGTGTTTCGTACTAAACATACCCCTGTTGTCGTGTTTCGTACTAAACATACCCCTGTTGTTGTCTTCAATATCAAACAAACCCCAGTTGTCGTTTTCCGTACTAAACTTACACCTGATGTCGTGTTCCGTACTAAACATACCCCTGTTGTCGTGTCCCGTACTAAACATACCCCTGTTGTTGTCTTCAATATCAAACAAACCCCAGTTGTCGTTTTCCGTACTAAACATACAACTGATGTCGTGTTCCGTACTAAACATACCCCTGTTGTCGTGTCCCGTACTAAACATACCATGTTGTCGTGTTCCTTACTAAACATACCCTTGATGTCGTGTCCCGTACTAAACATTCCCCTGTTGTCGTGTCCCATACTAAACAAACCCCTGATGTCGTGTCCCGTACTTGACACACACTTGATTCCGTTTTCCGTACTAAGAATACCCTTGATGTCATGTTCCGTATTAAGCAAACCCCAGTTGTCGTTTTTTGTACTAAACTTACCCTTGATGTTGTGTTCAATACTAATCATACCCCTTTGTCGTGTCCCGTACTAAACATACCCCTGTTGTCGTGTTTCGTACTAAACATACCCCTGTTGTTGTCTTCAATATCAAACAAACCCCAGTTGTCGTGTTACGTACTAAACAAACCCCTGTTGTCGTGTTCAAAACTAAACATACCCCTGATGTCGTGTCCCGTACTTTACATACATGTACCCCTGATGTTGTGTTCGTGTTCAAAACTAAACATACCCCTGATGTCGTGTCCCGTACTAAACATACCTCTGTTGTCGTGTTCCGTACTAAACATACCCCTGTTGTTTTGTCCCGTACTAAAGAAACCCCAGTTGTCGTGTTACGTACTAAACAAACCCCTGTTGTCGTGTTCAATACTAAACATACCCCTGATGTCGTGTTCCGTACTAAACATACCCCTGTTGTCTTGTCCCGTACTAAAGAAACCCCAGTTGTCGTGTTATGTACTAAACAAACCCCTGTTGTCGTGTTCAAAACTAAACACACCCCTGATGTCGTGTCCCGTACTTGACATACACTTGATTCCGTTTTCCGTACTAAGAATACCCTTGATGTCGTGTTCCGTATTAAGCAAACCCCAGTTGTCGTTTTTTGTACTAAACTTACCCTTACTAAACATACCCCTGTTGTCGTGTTCCGTATTAAACATACCCCTGATGTTGTGTCCCATACTAAACATACCCGTTGTCGTGTTTCGTACTAAACATAACCCTGTTGTTGTCTTCAATATCAAACAAACCCCACAGGTCGTTTTCCGTACTAAACTTACACCTGATGTCGTGTTAAACATACCCCTGATGTTGTGTCTTGTACTAAACATACCCCTGATGTTGTGTATCGTACTAAACGTACGATTGATAACTTGTCCCGTACTAAAAATTCCCCTGTTGTCGTGTTCCTTACTAAACATACCCCTGTTGTCGTGTTATGTACTAAACAAACCCCTGTTGCCGTGCTCAAAACTAAACATACCCCTGATGTAGTGTCCCGTACTTGACATACACTTGATTCCGTTTTCCGTACTAAGAATACCCTTGATTTCATGTTCCGTATTAAGCAAACCCCAGTTGTCGTGTTTCGTACTACGCATACATTTGATGTAGTGATCCTTACTAATCAAACCCTAGTTGTCGTTTTCAGTACTAAACATACCCCTGTTGTCGTGTCCCGTACTAAACATATCCATGTTGTCGTGACCTGTACTAAACATACCCCTGATGTTGTGTCCCATACTAAACATACCCGTTGTCGTGTTTCGTACTAAACATAACCCTGTTGTTGTCTTCAATATCAAACAAACCCCACAGGTCGTTTTCCGTACTAAACTTACACCTGATGTCGTGTTAAACATACCCCTGATGTTGTGTCTGGTACTAAACTAACACCTGATTTCGTGTCCCGCACTAAACATACCCCTGATGTCGGGTCCGGTACTAAACATACCCATGATGTTGTGTCACTTACTAAACTAACACCTGATGTCGTGTCCCGGACTTAACATATCCTTGTCGTGTCCCATACTAAACAAACACCTGATGTCGTGTCCCGTACTTAACATACCTATGTTGTCGTGTCCCGTACTAAACATACCCATGATGTTGTGTCACTTACTAAACTAACACCTGATGTCGTGTCCCTTACTAAACATACCCCTGATGTCGTGTTCAATACTAAACATACCCCGGATGTCGTGATCCGTACTAAACATACCCCTGTTGGCTTGTCCCGCACTAAACATACCCCTGTTGTCGTGTCCCGTACTAAACATACCCCTGGTATTGTGATCCATACTAAACATACCCCTGATGTCGAGTCCCGTACGTAACATACCCCTGATGTCGTGTCCCGTACTAAACATACCCCTGATGTCGTGTCCCGTACTAAACTAACACCTGATGTCGTGTCCCGTACTAAACATACCCCTGATGTCGTGTCCCGTACTAAACTAACCCCTGATGTCGTGTCCCGTACTAAACATACCCATGATGTTGTGTCTTAAACATACCCCTGCTGTCGAGTCGTGTCCCGTACTTAACATATCCCTGGTATTGTGATCCATACTAAACATACCCCTGATGTCGTGTCCCGTACTTTACATACATGTACCCCTGATGTTGTGTCTCGTACTAAACATACCCCTGATGTCGAGTCCCGTACTAAACATACCCCTGGTATTGTGATCCATACTAAACATATCCCTGATGTCGAGTCCCGTACTAAACATACCCCTGATGTTGTGTCTCATACTAAACATACCCCTGATGTCGTGACCCATACTAAACGTACGATTGATGTCTTTTCCCGTTCTAAACATTCCCCTGTTGTCGTGTTCCGTACTAAACATACTCCTGTTGTCTTGTTCCGTATTAACCATACCCCTGTTGTTGTCTTCAATAACAAACAGATTCCAGTTATCATGTTCCGTACTAAACATACCACTGATGTTGTGTCTCGTACTAAACTTACACCTGATGTCGTGTCCCGTACTAAACATACCCCTGATGTCGAGTCCCGTACTTAAAATACCCCTGGTATTGTGATCCATACTAAACATACCCCTGATGTCGAGTCCCGTACTTAACATACCCCTGATGTCGTGTCTCGTGCTAAACTTACACCTGATGTCGTGTCCCGTACTAAATATACCTCTTCTGTTGTGTCTCGTGCTAAACTTACACCTGATGTCGTGTCCCGTACTAAACATACCCCTGCTGTCGAGTCCCGTACTAAACATACCCCTGGTATTGTGATCCATACTAAACATACCCGATGTCGTGTTCCGTACTAAACATACCCGATGCCGTGTTCCGTACTAAACATACCCCTGTTGTCGTGTTCCTTACTAAACATACCCCTGTTGTCGTGTCCCGTACTAAACTAACACCTGATGTCGAGTCCCGTACTTAAAATACCCCTGGTATTGTGATCCATACTTAACATTCCCCTGATGTCGAGTCCCGTACTTAACATACCCCTGATGTCGTGTCTCGTGCTAAACTTACACCTGATGTCGTGTCCCATACTAAATATACCTCTGTTGTTGTGTCTCGTGCTAAACTTACACCTGATGTCGTGTCCCGTACTAAATATACCCCTGCTGTCGAGTCCCGTACGTACTAAACATACCCCTGGTATTGTGATCCATACTAAACATACCTCTGATGTCGTTTTCCGTACTAAACATACCCGATGTCGTGTTCCGTACTAAACATACCCCTGTTGTCGTGTTCCTTACTAAACACACCCCTGTTGTCGTGTCCCGTACTAAACATACGCCTGATGTCGTTTTCCGTACTAAACATACCCGATGTCGTGTTCCGTACTAAACATACCCCTGTTGTCGTGTTCCTTACTAAACATACCCCTGTTGTCGTGTTCCTTACTAAACATACCCATGTTGTCGTGCTTTGTAATAAACACACCCCTGATGTTGTGTCTCGTACTAAACGTACGATTGATATCTTGTCCCGTACTAAAAATTCCCCTGTTGTCGTGTTCCTTACTAAACAAACCCCTGATGTCGTGTCCTGTACTTGACATACACTTGATTCCGTTTTCCGTACTAAGAATAACCTTGATGTCGTGTTCCGTATTTAGCAAACCCCAGTTGTCGTGTTTCGTTCTAAGCATACATTTGATGTCGTGTTCCTTACTAAACAAACCCTAGTTGTCGTGTTCCGTACTAAACATATCCCTGTTGTCGTGCCCCGTACTAAACATACCCCTGATGTTGTGGCTCGTACTAAACGTACGATTGATGTCTTTTCCCGTACTAAACATTCCCCTGATGTCGTGTTCCGTACTAAACATACCCCTGATGTCGTGTCCCGTACGTAACATACCCCTGATGTCGTTTTCCGTACTAAACATACCCCTGATGTTGTCTTCAATAACAAACAGATTCCAGTTGTCGTGTTCCGTACTAAACATACCCCTGATGTTGTGTCTCGTACTAAACATACCCCTGATGTTGTGTCTCGTACTAAACTAACACCTGATGTCGTGTCCCGTACTAAACATACCCTTGATGTCGTGTTCCGTACTAAACATACCCCTGATGTCGTGTCCCGTACGTAACATACCCCTGATGTCGTGTTCCGTACTAAACATACCCGATGTCGTGTCCCGTACTAAACATACCTATGTTGTCGTGTCCCGTACTAAACATACCCATGTTGTCGTGTCCCGTACTAAACATACCCATGATGTCGTGTCCCGTACTAAACATACCCGATGTCGTGTCCCGTACTAAACATACCTATGTTGTCGTGTCCCGTACTAAACATACCCCTGATGTCGTGTTCCGTACTAAACATACCCGATGTCGTGTCCCGTACTTAACATACCTATGTTGTCGTGTCCCGTACTAAACATACCTATGTTGTCGTGTCCCGTACTATACATACCCCTGATGTCGTGTCCCGTACTAAACATTCCCGATGTCGTGTCCCGTACTAAACATAGACTTAACATATCCCTGGTATTGTGATCCATACTAAACTTATCCCTGATGTCGAGTCCCGTACTAAACATACCCCTGGTATTGTGATCCATACTAAACTTATCCCTGATGTCGAGTCCCGTACTAAACATACCCCTGGTATTGTGATCCATACTAAACTTATCCCTGATGTCGAGTCCCGTACTAAACATACCCCTGGTATTGTGATCCATACTAAACTTATCCCTGATGTCGAGTCCCGTACTAAACATACCCCTGTTGTCGTGTTCCTTACTAAACAAACCCTAGTTGTCGTGTTCCGTACTAATCATACCCCTGTTGTCGTGTTCCGTACTAAACGTACCCTTGATGTCTTGTTCCGTACTAAACATTCCCCTGTCGTCGTGTTCATAACTAATCATACCTCCGTTGTCGTCCGTAATTAACATACCCCTGTTGCTTCAATACCAAACAAACTCCAGTTGTCATGTCCCGTACTAAACATATCCCTGATGTTGTGTCTCGTACTAAACATACCCCCGATTTCGTTTTCCGTACTAAGCATACCCTTGATGTCGAGTTCCGTACTAAATATACCCTGTTGTCGTATTCTGTACTAAACATACCCCTGATGTCGTACCCCGTACTAAACATACCCCTGATGTCGTACCCCGTACTAAACATACTCTTGATTCCGTGCCCCGTACTAAACATACCCCTGATGTCGTGTCCCGTACTTAACTTACACCTGATGTCGTGTCCCGTACTAAACTATCACCTGATGTCGTGCCCCGTACTAAACATACCCTTGATTCCGTGCCCCGTACTAAACATACCCCTGATGTCGTGTCCCGTCCTAAACTTACACCTGATGTCGTGTCCCGTACTAAACTATCACCTGATTTCGTGCCCTGTACTAATGTGTTTGCTTGGTCACCATTACATCACCATCGTTCAACGGCTCAACCCCAATTACTGAGGCCATTATCAAGTGATTGAAAAATGAAAAATTCCAAATATATGACGTAAGTTTCAAATAACTTTGACTTGCAATGTCTAACGTCCACCATACACCGGTTGAAGGTTTAATACTGTTCAGTGACGAAATTAAACGACACCGATATAAAACCCGTATACAGCGGTAAGTTTTATAATGACAATTTCTAATTTTGTTATCTTTTTGTGTTGTGTTGTATACAGTTTTATTATATAATACAGGCTACTTCCGTGCAATATTGCCGTTCAATAAAAACGATATAGCACACGTACAACAAACATGCAAATGAGTCTCGTCACCGTGAGAAACAGGTCATATTCCGTAAACAAAATGGCTGACCGAGTTACTGTTTGCATTGATAGCAGAGGCAGGGGCACTGGGAGAATAGAATTAACAAACGAGTTTAATAAATTCAATATCATATAAACACGAGTGTTAGCTTCACAAATTCAACACCTGCATGTTCAAATTCCACTTGAACTTCTCCGACATACACACAATCAATGGCGAACATGTAACGGTCAACTTCATCAGTGTTCCAGTTTCATGGCGGATTCCACAGTGTATTTTCTGGCTCAGTGACAGGCGGAAACATCGAGGTTCACATTCACCAACAGCCATCTCCAAAGAAATGTGCTTGTGTTATAGAGAGTGACAATCACTCCAGTCCCTGTATGACCTTTACCTTGACAGTGCACGCGCCGTTGTGGCAAATATGTGACGTCACTGCTATTTTCGTAAACGCCAATTCGTTGAATGGTTTTCGTATAAAACATGACTATTAATGTTGTTATGATAATTATTAAAACATTGGTTGATGAAGAAAACATAAATGATATTTTGTTCATTGAAAAGGTTCTCAGGAAGAAGTTTCTGAAATTATTTTTTGTGGCGCAGCGAGCTCCAAACAAAATGCATGCAATGCGTCCTTTCGTCTATAGAGGAGACGTGTCAAGAAAAAGAGTGTTTCTCGAGTTATATGATAAACAGAGTCTTACACTCGTGTTCATGTTATATTGAATTTATTAAAATCGTTTATAAATTTCATATGAAATTAATAAACTCGTTCAATGAATTCAATATTACATGGACACTCGTGTCAGATCCTCTATTTATTTTACCTCATTCGCTAAATTCTGATCATTTTTCTGTAATTTTCAGGAAGTAGGCTCACATGTATCCGTGAGCTAATCTTCAACAGATATATAATCCAGAAACAGTGTGTTTGCTACATTGTATCTACGGTGTTAGAAATCCTTACATTTTACGCAGTAAGAGTGTTTTCAGAAAAAAAATGATGTCGTCTTTTATATGTCTAACTTTGAAACTCGTTATATATTCTGGACCTGAATGAGGACGAACTTACTCAAGTTACTCCTACAGATAGACTATGCTATCATTAAAGGCGACATGTAAAGTTTTAACGATGTTTATAGCGTTATATCTATTGACCTTAGCCACTGTGATTTTAAAGTAAATACCCTCGAGTAGATCTAACCTTTGACCTCTATCGAAATAAGCTTTCCGTACAGGTGTACACACATGACAGGCAGGACGGACAGGTATCGCACTCGACAGTAAAACGGAGGTCACGGCTTCAGAGGTAAACCTAAAGAAGACATCAGGTATGATATAACGTTATAGATGTACGATATGTATCCCTACATAGTTAATACACCACCCATTGTCTAACATCACTGATCAGCCTTCGTATTCGTGCTGTTAACTCAGCTCTATGTTATGAATCATCGATTTGTATTTGTAACTTTATTATCATTCTGTACAAAGAATGTTTCGGTAGGCTGTCATATGTTACATCACCTTTCATATTCGAGTTATCTCGCTTGCTTCGTCGGAACATATTCAGGCGATACATGTAATAACGAAATTAAGGACGCTGCGTCCACAGTAATAAAACAATGACGACTATCAGGGCATGATGATTGAGGACGCTGGTTTGTATGGGAAGAAACTAGAACGGCAATTAAATGATGACAGTAAGGGATTTTATGACAGATCGGACATATTGTCGACAGTTAGGATGCTGAGTCGACATTGAGGATGACATGCTGCCAAATGTCATACATTGTCGACAGTAAGGTTTTAGGGTCGACAGCAATGACCCTATGCCGACAATTAAGGGCGTAGGAAGAAATCGGAATAATGACATGAAAATAAGGTATTCTGTTTTGCTGTTGTATTTCAGCTCTGATATCAGAATCACAGTATGCAACTACAAACATGTCTGATAGTGTCGGCCGCTCTGCTGGTGGGCGTGGCCTATTATGTATATTACCCGTTCCCCGCTGACGCCGACCAGCCGTGGAAACAGATGATGTCTATGGTTCCAATACGTACCATCAACCACGTGGTAAGGTCAAAGGTTAAACTGTATTTTTTTCTGTATTGTTAGATAAATCGCATGTATAGTCCTGGTACATGGTAGCCTAGGGCCTTAATATAATATTATTTAATACATGTACTTCTATTTTAATTACATTAGAGAGTATGATGAAATACTTTTAAAGAAAAAAATCCAGGATTTTGATTCGTAACAAAATATTTGTCCAATTTTACATTTAAGTTTATAACTTATTTTACTTTAAACACATCTGATGTAAGAGAGGATTATAACGAAGGTGCGAACTGTGAATTCGTCCAGGCGGTCGGGGTCCCTGCTGGAATACTGAAATCGTTATTGCATGACAAAACATATTCTATACTTTATTTTTCCGAGTACAGTGTCATTTTGGGGAAAGGGTTGGCTACTCCTCATCAGCCCTTTGTAGGAGATGGTTTTCTCTATTTCTGATGTCAAAACAGGAACTGAGTGATGAAGATTTAGAGGTGAGACTGTAAAGTGAAATATAACATATTCCTGTATACAATTAAACACTCGCCATCTCCATTGAATGATTAGTGGGGACAATAATACGACGTTTTCTATTACAATGTTGAAACATTCTTAGAACATGTAATTGTTTCCTCACAAACACATTTGGAAACATTTAACTGATACAGAAATTCAGCAGTTGGTGTGTTCTTGTGAACTTTACAATAATCAAGTGAATCAGTGTATAAGTCAATTGGGCACCTGAACGTTAATTATGCCTTTATACATATTATACTTTATTGTGAGTACTACACCTATATATTTAATATAAGTTTATGTCAAGACTAAATACTAATCCTATATCTCTAATTAAACACCATGAAAATGCATTTAATGTTAACAATGTGAATACTATATCGCTGTCATAGTAACAGAGCTATATATCATTACAGGTAACAGACACATTGTTTGGAGGTGTCAAAGTGAGACTCTATATCCCGAAGGAATCGAACCCAGAACACACAGGCTTGGTGTACATTCATGGAGGCGGGTGGTACCTGGGTAACGTCAGTATGTACCCTCATACTAAGTGTATTTTATAAAGTGTTTACGTCACAAGCAGGTTGACTCTGCTGGTGGACTCTCAGTCCCCAATGTTAGCTGAAACCTTGTAGCACGGACTTGTTTCGGCACGGTTTACACGAAATACTAGTGTAGGAATAAAAGATCTGTTACAGACAAACGGATCACTAACATTACAAGTGTTTGAAAGGAATTTTATCCCGTTCGCTCTTTTCTATATCTCAGAACAATTTAGACAAAACCTTCAATAATGCTGTTAAATTGTTGACTTCTGTATCGTCTTGCTGGAGTGATTATGTACTTCGTACTTTAGGATTTTTTCATGAATTATTTTTCTTATTTTGCTCAACAATTTTAAAGGGGTTAACATGGTTTAAAAAAGAACTGCCAACGCTGAAAACTCTATAAGATAATTTCAAAACCATTGCCTCTTTTTCACCCCCTTTTTACTTTGGGAAGATTACATCAGGCCATATGATATGTGAGTAACCGTGTATGCATTATGTTTGTATTGGAAAATATTACCTGGCTGGTATCCAGTATTTCATATTTTTGTGCTAGATTGACATCCCCAGGTGTAGCAGGGTTTGCCGTCCTTTCGCTTGTTGAGTGACACATAAGGACTGGATATAGTAATTTCGTAAACTAAAGAAGGCACTTCAAAAGACTTTATTCTTCATATGTTTAAGCTTCGAGTTGGTTCATTGCTTTATCTCTTTGTTCTGTATGTTTTTATGTCTACATGGAGTTCATATTCTTAATTTATTTTTATTTCAGGATGTTTTTGCGATTGCTGCCTTAATATTTTTCCAATTGCTTTGTCTACAGACATATATGATAAGAAGACACGTGACTTTGCCAGGTCTCTGAAGGCGGTCGTCGTATCAATTGAGTAAGTTTTTGTAGGCTTGATATTCTGTCTAAGTACCAATACTCTCTGCGCTAAGGTAATTGCTGATTTGACAATAAGGCACCTTCCCAACTGTCGCTGATTTGCACTCTCAATCAACAAATGGTTGATGTAGTTAGCGCTTCGGAATTCCTTGTTGTTTTCATTGGAAATATAAACAATGCATTAGATCGATGAAGCGTTGTTGGCGATTTCGAATAATTTTGTATGTATACTTCATATAAACTTCATTTATTATGCAACAATTATGAAACAATTTTTTTCAACTTATAATAATCACTCTTGTTACGCGCGCGTAGAGTCTTAATGTGGGAGGAAACCGGAGTAACCGAGGAAATCCCACGTGGTCGGGCAGGTAACCCTATACCTTTTCACGTCCGATCGGGGAATCGAACCCCGATCACCTTGGTGAAAGGCAAGTGAGCTATCCACTGCACCACCCGACCACCCAATGATAAGTATGTCTCCATGTTATTGGGTCCCTGTTTTCTTGGAATATGACGAACATGTCAAGAGCCTGCACAACACTGACTTCTTAAGTCGAACAGTCATGCTCGCGAAAGTAACGCTGTGAAGAAGCGACTCTTTCAAATGAAGACATAATTATCAGCTAATCAAAGTAACGTTTTTCGGATCATATCCTAGTGAAGTGTAGACACTATTCAGCCTGTAATGAGGTCGAACTCCGGCAGTACTCCTACAGGGCTGTTCTGCTGTTGTGTTGTATGGGAAGACCACATAAGTGAACGGTTTTCCTCTATGGCAAGCCAAGTTGTCATTTATTCATTGAGCAATGTTGATCCAGTACTTAACCAAATGATATAAGATATCTTATATATTATACAAGATATCTAATAAATTATATAAGATATCGTATAAACATATAAGATATCTTATACCTTTTATAAGATATCTCAATTAATTTTCCTTGTAAGATATCTTATTAAGAAAAGTATATGCGATATCTTATAAAGAACGAGACTCTCGCGAAACCGACAAAGAAGAAATCTTTGAAAATGACTGTTCTCGTTGTAAGGTCACATCCGTTTTCGTTGGCGATATTTTGGTTAAGTAATGGATCAACATTGCTCCATGAATATTTTTTTTTTTTTTTGAGATATCTTATATGATATATAGGATATCTTATTTAGTATATAAGATGTATAATAAAGTATATAAGATATCTTATAAAGTATATAAAATATCTTATAAAGTATATGAAATATCTTATATACTTTGGTTAAGTGCTGGATCAACATTGCTCCATGAATAAATGACAACTTGGCTTGCCATATTCCTCCGTCTTATTGGTTATATGGGAGAGTAAATACAGATCCGCTGTCCGTATTGTAACACTCAGTAATGCTGCCTGTTCTGCATGTACGCTCTATTTCTGATAATTAACTCGATTTCAGAATAGTACGACTATGTGAGGTATCATGATTTCAATAAAAGGTTGACATGTTTTATTGTGTCTTCACTTTGAAATGACCATTAAGTGGCTAAATCATCAGCGCAAACCTTCGTGATATGTCCTTGGCTTCTGTAAGCTTGTACTGTTTTGCATGCTTATGCATTTTCTTAAATATATATTATAAGTGATGCATAATGCATATTGTTATCCCTAGGATCGATAAAATGTGGCCAATAGATGTGGCACGCATATTGTTTTTATTTGAGATCCGTAATGTACAGCGACATCTATTTTGAAAACAATAAATAAGATATATAATGATAAGCTATATAATCTGATATTTCACAATATTTCATACGTGGTACAAATTTAAAAATCACTAATATACAATAAAATACAAACAAACGAATTACATATAAAACATCCTTCCTTTTACTTCCCCTTTTGTGATTAATAACGAAATCGACTAAAGGCGAGATGCCCTATTTGTTTACATAGTTACAGACTGGCACCGGAACACCCGTTTCCAGTTCCTTTAGAAGACTGCCTTGCTGCCACGAAACATTTCCTAGGAAACGCCAAGAAGTATGGAGTCAATCCGAGGAGAATAGGGATCGGAGGTACAGTACACATAAGCCACTGAGATGAGTTAATATCAATTGTCGTTCAATTGGAATTCATACGGAAGAAAGGCTGACTTACACGCAAATGCTCAATGTATTTAATGGTATAGTATCATTATTACATATTTTCATCAGGTTTTATGCATCAGTTTACTGATTTTTTAATAGAAGTGTTATTGCTATGTATTTTTATGCATTAAATGAAAGTTTTGTACACAAAGTTTTTAGAAAATAATGTCTCAAAACAGGTGCTGCTAATATACGTATATACCCTTACACCAACGCCTAATACTAGATACATGTGAAAACGATTAAATGCACCAAACTCAAACTGTTGGTCTTGAAAATTGCTTGAATTGCTCCGAATTTTTATATATGCAGGTGACAGTGCAGGAGGAAACCTTGCTATGGCAGTAGCTTTGAAGCTAGCTAAAGAAGGGGAGACAGGGGAGCCAACTCTTCCGCCACTACGTTCTTTATCACTCGTGTATCCTGCATTACAGATAGTGGACTTCAACCTGCCTTCCTACGTCGATTACACAGGCGGACCATTCTTACTAAATAAACAGCTAATGGTTTCAGCATGGCTTACTTACGCCTTCGGCAATGAGAACCATCTTACAGATTTCTTCAATAACAGACATATGTCGCCGGAGTCAAGACTAAACCTGAGACGTTTTGTAAATAGTTCTTTGCTTCCCGGAGAATATATTGATAGAAAAGTGAAAGACAGTTCTAGTTTCAACAAACATCTTGCTGAAGAGGTAGGAGATACTCTTTCCAACCAGTTTTTGTCGCCATTGCTATCTAGTGACGAAGATTTACGGAAACTTCCGAAAATGCTTTTGTTTACATGTCAGTACGATCCGCTTTTAAGCGATGGTATCATTCTTGTCAAGCGTCTGCAAAACCTTGGAAATCCCGTTGTGTATCAACATTTTACTGGCGTCCAACACGGGTTCTTCTCGTCAAGGTTTGTCATGACGAAGGGAAAACAGGCATTAACAGCGTATAAAGAGTTTTTGAAAAAGGAGCTATGACATGCTATGTGAAATAACAAAAAAAAAGTAATTTCTTTTTAACGTAACGGATGTGAATCTGGTATAAGAACAATAGAGTGATTGTCATGTTTAATTTAAATCACAAGGGTCATTCAAATTCGTTGCATTATGACACAATGCCTCGCAAATATTTCATCTCGGTTAGAAATTGGAAAGTGCATAAGATATTGATGTCATCATTTGCAATTAAGTTTCTGATAGAAGCAAACTCCATCTCTGTCGAGATGAAGGTTGGCGATCGTGTTTATCGAAATCCCGTCAGTTTTTGTTTTTCAAAATAAACAAACAGCTACGAGTAAAGCTTCATGTATTATCTTTGAACCTGTACATCATAAACAACAAACTGTCTCAGGAGTAAGCTCTATGTAGATTATACCGTCAACATTTCATGTTATTGTTCAGTTGTCGCACACGTTGTAATGTCTTTTCACGTCGGTTGATCGAACAGTTTTAGTCACCCCTGGGGGAACCCCAGTGGGGACTATTAATTTTGGTTTTAGTCCCAGATTTTGACCTCTGTAAGGAGGGCTGTTGTGTATCTTGCTTCTATCGAAATATACCAGGCGCTAATTACAAGCACTTGGATAACTCAGATATCGATTTCCTTTTTAAACAGGAATAACATAAAAACTAAAGGCGTTCCAAATTCCCCAAGGGAATTACATATAACCTAAAGATGTTCAGAGTATGAATCAGGCACCTTTGAGGTTCCCGAACGGGTAAACTGTCGTATTATAAATTGCTATTGACTGATTTAGATATTTAATGTCTGACCAACGACTACCGTTAATATTTGCGTATAGCGCGCACTTTGTTAAGGGGAAAATGAAGTGTCAAGAAAGGGGTGTACACGATACTCAAGAACAATCCAAAACCAGTCCTTGGTCGCGACCATTTCTCGTAAATTTTTCGAGGATTTTCGGAAATGTTTTGATATATGCTTACAGCAATACAACTGCTAAATTTCGTTGAATAATCCCTGATTGCATTGCCAATTTAACAATTACGAAAAGTTTCAAGTTTAAGTCACATAATACTATAGAATCGGATAAATAAACTCGAGTAAAGTAGGCTCAACTTTTCAGGACGTTACGTTGTGAATTGATAAATACCACGTATCGGGAAACATAACGAAGAATTGCATCGGATTTATTACTCTGTTGTTAAAATGTCGTTCTTGGGTAAAATCTTGCTGAAATCTAGGTATGTGTCAAAACGACACGGGTAAAGTGGCGTAGTTAGCAAGTTTGTGTACCGCAAAGAGTCGCAGTTGCGTGATACTATTAACCGGCAGAAATTTACAATGACATCCAATGCGAATTGAACCGATAATGATAAAAGTTTGAGTTTGAAAATCAAATATCAACGGGTTCAAAACAGCCAAATACATTCCGATCTTTTCTTTCCGAAGGAGAATTGCTGATATCACAATTATTTGGTGTTCTTCATGTCTTGCGAATTCGGCTGTTGGCGGTCCTCGTCGGAATGGCTGCCTTTAAGCGTACAGTAAACATTCTGCCGATATCGATGACCGATTCAGTCGGATTTGCAGACGATCAGAAAACTACTTGGAAAAGCGTATTTCATAACAAAAATTAGTAGAAGATTTATCCGTATATAAGATTGAATCTTTTCTGAAACTTATTGTTGTGAAAACAACATCGTTATATTCCAATTACCTGCCCATGCCAGGTGACCGTGTCAGCGCGCAGATCTCCCCGTATTCGAGGTGTCGGTCAACGCTAACGTAATTCCCTATGTTACCATGGTTACCTGAACAGCATGTATGTATTTACACCTGGTAATTGTTTACTATTTTGATTGACAGGTGGAAATATATCCGTTGTAGCTTGGTTAATGATTTATCGGAAAATGATCATACAGAATGATGGGGTGAATTTCATGTCATTCTGACATATTTCTAGTTCAAAATGACAATTGTTTGAAATCTATACTTTCTTTAAATTTATAATCTATAAAATCTAAAGATTTTTGTTTTGATATAACGTATTTCTTATAAAACGTCTATTTCCAAGCCACAAAACTCTACACGATTGCGATATTACATGTAGCAACTACTTGTATAAAGTATGGGTAATTGTGTATTACTAGCTTAAAAGTGCAACATATTTACTTGTAAAATAATACCATGAATGGTCTGATTAAATTTAAACATCATAGACATCCACTGTATTCAGTAAAATCCTAATACTTGGTATTGACATCACGGTTACAGCAATTGTGGCTGACAATGTCGATCAATTATGAACGCTAACCAATTCTTAAAATGCAAATCAATAACGAAACTCCTTAAATGTAAAAAGAAAACTTTATTTTCAAAACTACACCTAAAAATAACAGATTAACGTCAGCAGATATAATTTACTATTTAACAGGTCCAGATATCAAATTCTAATAGTAGAATCGTCCAGTTGTATTACTCCCATATCTTGGTGTTGAACAGAGCTACAACTATTGTATTGCAGTGTTGGCATTTCATGGTGAAATTCGATTAGTTTTTGTTACTAATTTTTTCGAAAAAGAAATATAAGTATAACATTTGTGTCGTGATTAGTTCCCACATACAACATGCATCATTTCAGACAATAAATGTAAGGATTGACCTAACGCGCACCCTAGAGTATGTTCGTTGCCAACCGTATGCGCCGTCAAAATGAAGGCCAATACCTTTATCTGCTGATCTTATTTAGATGTTGTATTCTTATTCATTGTTTAAAGGTGAAAATGTCTGATATTCAATGTTGGAAAGATTCATTTTGAAACTGGTTAATGGTCTAAACAGTACGCATATCCGTCAGATATAGAGTTTACACAATTAGATTTAACAAACCAAAATAGTTTTTTTTTTCTGAAAATGAGTATACTTTTATCTGTACGTGAATAGTACAATTTAACAACTTGAATAACACAGATTTTGTCTTTGGTCCATTTATAATAATTCCAAAAGATGCTTAGCAATATCGAAAATCAATCAATAAATTCAACAGTAAGTTTCATGAACTTGGACGGACACATGCTATCATTGTTTATATAAACATATTTACAACATTATTTCTTAAATATAAGAAAAATCCAAAGAAAACTTATCAATAAAATTGATGTAAGACAGAACTTATCAAGGTAATGGACGGATGAAAATATTTTTTCTATTATACCCTTAAACCCTAGAAATAATATAACATATATTAATAAAAATATCAAACATCTTAAATATTGCTTTCAAGATTAAATGATAGAAAACACGCTTGTAAGGTAACATGTTAATACAAAAAACAGGAGCTTAAATATGTTTAATCTCTGTATGTTTCTCTATTGACATTTACAAAAGCAGATCCCTTACACAGTATCACAATACGCTTTTTTATAATACAAGCAATATAGTAAATCTAGTTATAGAATATAAACTAATGACAAAAATATATATCCACATTTATATAAAAGTTAGAATTGTTTGAGCATAAGCAATGCACTTAAGATATATTGTATAAATGTATTACTAGTATACTGTTTCCTACTACGGCTGCAGGCTGTGTTCATGTGAAAAGTCGATCTAATATATTTCACCTACGTGCAATGTGAGATAATGTTCAATCTTCAATTAGTGTTTTAAAAGGCACTAATTTGACAGCTATTTGAAAGTAAGAAATATATCCTGATAATGTCAATCTATTGAATACTGTTTCATTTGAGTCTAAGTATAAATATTTAATCAATAATAACTTACTAATATTCCATCAATTTGTCTTGTTTAGTTAAATAAACACATTTTAGTATATACTAATTGTCTCTGAACAACATGAGTGCACTTTTAAGTTTTGACGAAATGTCTTTGCCAGTAGATTGAGCTTGAGGACTGTTACGTTTTCCTGTTCAAAATACTTTTTAAGTTTATCAAATGTTACCAAACACATAATAGGCCAGGTATTTGAGCTCCACACGTTCATGTTCGTTTTACTATTTTACGGAAAAAAAGCTATGTACTATGAAAAGTACATGTTATATTCAACAAGTGCATTTAGAAAATAGTTTTGTCGACATGGTAAAAAATATACTACCAGACCCAATTAAAATAAAATCAGTTCATTTCAAAGTGCAAGTACATGTGGTTGAAGAAACTTGTTTTTAGAATGCTTTTCAGAAAAGGTAATATACCAAATTATTTTGTAAAATTCGGAAAAAATCATATATCAAAACATTTGATAATTAATACCAGTTAAAAGCATATTTTCACTTATATTTTCACATGCGTATAAAAGTTTTGTTTAATAAAATTCATAGCATTTACTTACTAATGACACCATGTTACTCAAACTAGCATCACATATAGTATACACGTCTGTGGTTATACGTACATATTACAAACAATCAGAGGTTAATATTGAAATAAAGCATACCACAAATAAACTATATAATTCACTACATCTCTTAATATAACTATCATATACGTTTGTCCCTGTATATATAACAATTATGTGTAGCTTATTTACATAGTTATTAAGGATCCCTGTACCTCTGTCAAACTGTTACCATACATTGAAGACTATAAACATGCACAACCAGGTTCACAAAACAATATACTGAAACAACTTAACTACGGGTTAACTGTAGTACCTTGCAAAGTTGCACTACAGTTAAAAAAACAAATTTAAGAGGGAGGTTACTGCATGGTTAAAAAAAACTACAGTTACATGTTTTATTGTTTCGCCTGCAGGGACAGGGATCCTTGATCCTTTAACATTCGAGTGAACGTGCACTGTACTGGGACTAAACAGCGGGGACTATAAGATACTAACGTAAACTGTACTGGGACTAAACATTGGGGACTATAAGATACTAACGTAAACTGTACTGGGACTGGGGACTATAATAAACTTTACATATGTACAGTTATTACAGCGTATCAGTTAACAATAGATTCAAATCATGATAACACGTAAATTGACATCTTTCCTTTTTTACATTAACTAAATCTCTTTTTGATACTTAACCTCTTTCAATGTTTACTGCAATACAATCAGAGCAGATTAAATGTTGACTGATTGAAAGGTACAATTATTTATCCTTGGCTTTTCTTAGATGGTTTCGAATGCTCCTTTCTTCCCGTTCCCTCCTTTGGTTATTCTTTTACCAGTTACATCCCCCCNCCTCTTCGATCCGTCTTTGAAATAAAATGCAAATTTCTTTCTAGTTAACCAAATTATTTCGATGTTTGGTAGTGCGATGTTCTCTTTTATCAGAAAAACTCTAATTTGAATCAACTGCGGTCGCACTGATAATCTACCCATATAATCCTCTCCAATTAATCAAACTTCGAAATATCCTAAAAGATTTTTCAAACCGAATTTTAAATTCTGATTCTAACAGATTTTGATAAGATAAACGAACTCCCTAATTCAAATACGTTTTTGTTTCAAGTAATCTCCATTGCTAACCATCTTTATAATAATTCAGAATAATTAGTATTTATTTAGGTTCTTTCCAATTCCATTGTTACCTTCTTTCTAATGTAAAATCAAAAAGAATGACGAGGGTATACTCTATTGACTTAAGGTTTGGTCAACAACAACAACATGTTATGCTTTCCAGGTTTGCCTTTGATAGCGTTGCATTTAAATAGGTAATTATTGTTCTAGTTCGTCTAATTTTAAACAAAAATGGCAAATAGTTACATACGTAAGGTCGATTTAACTAATAATGTTCCAATATTTTCGTACCTCACCGATACGAACATCGAATTCTAAGAAAACACTATTACTTTTGAGTCTAACTTATAAATTAAAAAACATTGTCAATATTATAAACATCGCTGCTTCAGAATTTTTATAAACTTTATTTCCTGTTTCGATTTTTTTTGTAGAAAGACTGAATTGTATATACCGTAAGACAAGACAAGCCAAGTATTGTAGTATTCTCAATCAGCCACGAACACGAGCCTCTTTGCCTTCTTGTAGCCACCTTCTCCTGGTCGGTAGTGATCCTCTTGTCTCAGCAGTTCTGCAGCCTGTTTCGCCATAGCGTAAGATTCCATAGCGTTCCTGTTCCGGTGGTCATTTCCGGGGTTAGAGACAGTGTTCACCATTGGTCGGTTCATCGCTGGCTTGGCGGGGTAGTGGTCGTATGGCGGTGGGGGACTTTGGTGGTTGTATGCAGGTTCCCGTGGCGGTTCAGCCTTTCGTGGCGCGTTCTTCTGTGGATACAGGCTCTCCGTGTCATCGGGGACCTGCCAAGGCAGAGGGGTGCTGGTGTTCTCCCTGTCTACTGCTACTCTGACGTCAGAAGCGGAAGTTTGTTTTGTTCCCCGTCGTTCCTGCCTTGGTTCTTCACGCTCGTTACGTTCAGTCATAGGACCATCATCGTCAATGTTTTGCCGGTCAAATTTAGACATTTCCTTGCGCTTTTTCTTTTTCAGATGTTTTCGGCACTTTGCAATGCAGTAGATGAGACTACAGCCTCCGTACACAAAAACCAGGAGTGGCAGTACCAAGTACATGGCGAAGTTGTTCTTGTCATCGTAGAACTCCTCGATTTGTTGCCAAACACTTTTATCAGCTGCCGGTTCCGTACTGTTCAGTAGCTTCCGTCCGCTGAAGCTGCCTCCGGGAGTATCTACTGTAAACAAATAATGGTTCAACGCAAATGTTCTCATGGCTTAATCTTCTTAACTAAAAGTCGAATGATAGCGTGTTCAAATTACAATATATAGATTAAATCGTTAATGCAGGGAAAGATTGAGTTTAGGGAGAGTTGGCGCCTCGATCGAGTTAACCGGAGATGAAATGAGACAGCAAGTGAGTATTGATTAACGACAACATGTTTAAAATACTGAGAAATAATGTATTTCTAATTACGTGTTGTGTAATCAATTACCATAAATAAAAATGTTCAAGGTAAAATATTAAATCAATATAAACACACACGTCAACATGCATCAATGATTTATGCAAATTAAAACGTAGATGTACAGAGCTGAAGCTTATTTAAGGTACTCCCCACATAACTTTAGTTGTAGCCATTAGGTCGTGATGACGGCCAATTAAAATATTAAACGTTTATATCAGTTCCATTGAAATTTGAACCAAAACTAATCTAGCACAGGAAAAACTCTACTGTCGTTCCGGAATCATCCTGATGTTTTCAGATTAGCTCTCAAATAAACTGTAAATATTTTAATAAAGGTATATAGAACAACGTTGTTGCATTATGAATCCTAATGGACGGGCTTATTACATAAAAATGATTTCGGTGACAACTGAAAACGAAAATACAACTTACCGGCATAGGCTGTAATGACCGTCCCGAGTCCAAGTCCACATACCAAAATACAGTTGGCTATTCTCGCCATCATGCCGTATTGCTCTCCTGTCAACGTTTGTACGTAGTTTCAGATAAGACTGCCTGGAAAACAAAACAATATGTTAATGACACGGATAGATATATTGCCATTTTGGATCCGTTATTGTTAATCGATATTAACTACTGACTTTAGGATTTACCAGCATTCAGCACCTAGATGTAATACGAAGCCAAACAGTGTAGAAGGAGACAACGTAACACGCAAGTGTGTCTAAAAACCGATGACATACAAAACGAAAATAGAGGTTTTTTTACACTATCACTAACAATGACAAATCAAAACGCTTCATGGCTGTCAAGGTACTGATATGTACGAATGGATGTTCAAATATTTGATAAGTTTTTAAATGTACCTCATCTCAAAGCGCTGTTCAAACGTCGTATAAAGGGAGTGTCTACTTATTGATATGTACTATGATTTACGGTCTTAAACAATTACTTGATACTCCTGGAAGCGGATATGTTAAAATGTATTAGTCTAAGTCTAAGTTGAGCCAGCGTTCAAAATAACATTATTTGAAAAGTACTTACAAAAAGAAAATATCGTTCCGTTGAGATCTACATTCGATGCAGTTTGATAACTTGGTAATCATTTCTAAAATATCGGCTTTGTGCAAATTCAATACCATGGAAGGTGTCAATGTGTGTGACGTCATCACTCACGTAATGGTATCGTCCCAGTAAGATTAATAACTGCGCTATATTGATTAAAACATTAAAACACTATAACATCTACATTCATGTTTATTTCAATAAGAAGCAAACGTATAAAAGAAACTGCTTCCCGCACAAATTTGCTGACATATTCCTATGTCAAACTGCTAATTTTCTGGAACAATTACCCTCAAACTAAGTTGAGTTGCAGTAGAAATATAAATATGTTTTTGGAAAACTATCTGAAAGCAGCAATTTTTTTTTAATTCTACTAAATTTGATGAATCTAAATCTCTAAAACACGAGGAGACTCAAAAATTAAATTTTAGAAAGCATTTGTGTACGCAAAGAATTACTGATCTCTGGTAGAGGTTCCCCAAAGAAATGTTATCGTCTCGTACAGTATTCGATTTTGAGAAAAACCTGGATGAATTCTGGACAGATATTCATTTGAAATACGATTATACAGCTTCTAAAAATTATACTAAAATGTGTTAACCACGTTGTATTTTGCATTATATTGATGTGAATATGTAGGTAGCAATACCCGCGTCCACAAATTATCCAATAAAATCCCAGGACATGTGTGTTTTATGTATAAAACCTGGAGGTGATAAGTTTAAATTCTAACAAAAGACTCACCAAGGTCTACATTTGTGTCAATATCGTCATTAGAGCTGATATCGATTTACAGGTACATAGTTATACAACTGGACACTTTAATGTATGGTCGATAGGATATGCTAATGAGTAAATGTAGAAGAAGAAATAAAGACAGAAAAAAACCCTGAAAATGGTAAATATCCATACTGCTTCCTATCAATGCTCTTCGAAATGCAATTTTCAAATATTCCCATGTCGTAACATGTGGGTGACATTTCGATATTTCGATAAAATACCCACATGTATAGTGTGAAAAAGAAGTTGAAACATATCTTTAATACTAAAGCCTATAGTTAATTATATAGTTGTTCTGAACGATTGAAATTTAAACCAATCATGAAGATACGTCAGCAAACAGTGTCAACGGTTGTATCCTTATGGTACACACAGGTGATATATTGTTACGGGGCTATCGTGTGACAATAGTATAATAACCCATACCTTTTAAAAGAAGATGTAACATATCACTGAAGCCTGAATACATTTCCAATATAGTACATCTAGACATGTCTTCCAAACCAGCTGTCCGAAATATCATTTGCTATTTTACTGTAAAAATCAGCTGTCTGCAATATCACTTTATATTTTACTGTACAACCCATGCGTATATTTAATAAAACTGCGAGGCCTTTAAAACGACAGTTATAAACATAATGCTCATGTCTATCATTTTATCACAAATATGTTTATGAACCCTTAAAATTCCACTACACCCATTTTAAAGAATTTTTATCCAGGTTATTGTAACCACCCCTCACAAAGTGTTCATGATAGGACGTTGATCAGTGTAATATACTGTATACAATCAAATTATTGATTATATTTTATCGGCAAGAAGAACTAACGCCCCATTTGTTACTTAACAACAAAATGGCATTTTTGATATGTTTACTTTATTAGTATGAGCGAACAAAAGTCCAGTGGTTGTGAGTATTTGAATCAATACCTGTTGTATTTGGTATGAGCGAACCCTTGTGCTGCAGTGTTTGGCATAAAGCTGTAGAGAGTGGGTAACTCCTCACTCTATATAACCCTTTTATGTCGTTAGTTAAGTAATACGCTATGTAACGTAGTTATCGGAACATCGGTTTCCAATTTACTCGTCCGGAAACTGTTGTTAAAAGCATGACAAACTAACGTCTGTTCACCTGACATTTTCATCCAGTTTCTGTTCGAATATAATGATAAAAAGAAAAAAAGAACGAATTAAAGTTAATGTAAAAAAACTCCAGGGTGGATAGTCATATCTTGGAAAGGCTAGGCACCAATTTAAGCTGCATGATGAATAAATTTGGGTTGTTTGGGGGGTGGGAGGTGGGNTGCTATTTTTTGAAAACAATCTTGTTGATGCTGATGGGTATGGCGACAAAGAAAGGACATGTACAGCTTCGTTGAGGATGTCCTCTTCTTGAAAAAACTTTGGATAACTTTGGGTTGTTTGGGGGGGTGGGGTGGGGGGGGGAGATGGCCTCCTCTTGAAAAAGAATAATGTTAATTTTTGAACAATTTCTTGTTGATGGGTATGGCGACAAAGAAAGGACAGCTTCGTTGAGTTAACATTAATACGCTTTAGAGTGTGACCATAATGACGGCCCCACTTTCTGTTCTGCTTTAACTATTGCCTGACCGATTGTGGCCATTTGACGATACTTGTGTCATCATGGTGACCACTAATGAGCACTAGGACGATATTTGTTCCGTCCTGGTGACCAAAAGTGAGCACTATGACGATACTCGTGTCATCCTGGTTACCGCTAGTGAGCGCTAGGACGATATTTGTGTCAACCTTGAGACCACTAGTGAGCGATAGAAAGATATTTGTGTCAACCTTGAGACCACTAGTGAGCGATAGAACGATATTTGTGTCAACCTTGAGCCCACTAGTGAGCGATAGGACGATATTTGTGTCAACATTGAGACCACTAGTGAGCGATAGGACGATATTTGTGCCGTCCGTGTGGCCCCTAGTGAGCGATAGGACGATATTTGTGCCATCCTGGACGCTAGGACGATATTTATGTCAACCTTGAGGCCACTAGTGAGCGATAGGACGATATTTGTGCTGTCCGTGTGGCCCCTAGGGAGCGATAGGACGATATTTGTGCCATCCTGGACGCTAGGACGATATTTATGTCAACCTTGAGGCCACTAGTGAGCGATAGGACGATATTTGTGTCAGCCTTGAGACCACTAGTGAGCGATAGGACGATATTTGTGTCAGCCTTGAGACCACTAGTGAGCGATAGGACGATATTTGTGTCAACATTGAGACCACTAGTGAGCGATAGGACGATATTTGTGCCATCCTGGACGCTAGGACGATATTTATGTCAACCTTGAGGCCACTAGTGAGCGATAGGACGATATTTGTGCCGTCCTTGTGGCCCCGAGTGAGCGATAGGACGATATTTGTGCCGTCCTTGTGGCCACTAGTGAATGCTAGGACGATTGTTGTGCCATCCTGGTGAGCTTACTGTTGTGACTGGACGGACGACAACATACACGAGTGATTGCACCTGTTACAGTATGGTAATAGATAGAGTATGCCAAAAATGAATGACTCTGCATCATTCAGATGCTGCGTCCGTCTAAGACTCATCGGCAAAACATTTAAAAATCCAAATTGGTCTTAATAGGTGTTGAACAAGAAAGAAGAGGTGCGTTAATACCGTTAATGTTTTGCATTGCAGAGAAGTACTGGTTACTTTTAGCCAACGCTGTCAAAAAGTATAGGGTATGACAACTGGGTGAGTTTACATTAGTTACCTACGTTATATACTACACAAGGACGAGACTCCTACCGTCAAGGTTATACACACAATAAGTATTTGCATTCGCCTTGAAGCACAGATCATCATTTTATATTCTAAAAATTATATTCCCAGCAGTTCACCCTGTAGTGCTACAGTGACTATTTACATACACCAGGAATAATCTATATTCCATTATGGCAGTATTGATTTGTCCCTGGGCCAGAGGACATTACAATGGTGAATAATGACATGTATAAATTATTCCTATTTTTGATTTACATGAACAGCATGTTTCAAAAAGGGGCAAATAATATTGCAACAGTTTTATCATAAACAACCTCTTCGTACAGTAGTAAACCTCCTTATAAATATATGGTATTTGGTATTGTTTGTTGATTTTTCCCTTCGTTGTCAATTTTGAGCTTGTCCTTGCATGGAACGCTATGATGTACGTTGTATGACTTCATCTTAGATATACTTATGTTAGGTTTCTATTTAAATATATATATCAATACTACACAGAGAGGTATACAACCAAGTTCCAACGCTGATACGCAGACATAACAATAATGCCCGCTACGGTAACTACGACATAGTGTATCTAGGGCATTAAGACAACGATATACTTGTTGTATACGATTTCAACTTGACACTGGGTCTCTTCACAAATGTGTACAACTACAAACGCCTAGAAACAGATGCAGTCAAATAGTAACACAGAACACAGATTTGTTAACCGAATTGAAATTCGATTTTAAAATCGATAAATCTAGGAGGAAAGTTTATGAAGTATAAGGTTAATTGTTCCGGAAGGGTAAGTGTCTTCTGATAGCAGGTTACTATTCAAAACACCACGATACAACTGATTTGATTAATATATTTGACTAATACTTTTTTGTATGAGGTATCCACGAAAGTTTGTACAACGAAACGATTTAAATGACTTCTAAGTAATATTTATTCTTCAAAATAAAAGTTGAAAATGATAAGCATATTACCAGGAGGGTGGTACATCATCACACATTTCGTTGGTTATCGCCTGTTTCAAAACAGCAAGTTAGGTAGGTAAGTAGATAGTTAGATAGGTAGGTAAGGTAGGTAATGTAGGTATATAGGTATAGGTAGGCAAGGTAGGTAGGTTTTTTATTTTTTTATTTTATTAACCTCGAGTCAACTGACTCATGGGTATAATACATATATTACAAGATAAGTACAACATGTTATGCAATATAATACAGAATAATTACATATGGATATATGTTAAGGGGAGAGTGACTCTTTACGTACACTTGTTGCCAAATTTAAATATTTTCCAAGATTAAAAAGTTCCTTTACATTATTGGTACTTAATAGTTGAGTTAGCTTAAACACACTCGGACTTAAATGATAATATTTCTTTATGTACTGTAACCTTAGATTTTCATAAAATGGACATTTGAGAATAAAATGAAACTCATCTTCAATGTCGCCTAAATTACATCTAGTACACAGTCGATTATGACGGTTTATATTATTCCGCCTCCCGACCTCAATATTTAAACTGTGAGAGGACAGTCTATAGCAAGTAATTTGACGCTTGAATTTTGATTGGATTGGCTTACGCAAATAAAACTGTAAGTCGACATTGTCTATCAGGTGTTGATATAAATACCCCTTTGAAGAATTTGAAATATTTGTTAACATACTTTGTCGTGAAACATCGAGCAATCTTTGTTCTATAATCTTTGCCGCAATATTAATAGGTAAGTTTTCCTCAAAGATATACTCCAAACCCATACTAGCTAATTCTTGCCTAATATTAATTAACCAGTCATCATTACCACTTATACGCTCGTCATAGCAAGCTTTTAATATACAGTTATCGCTACATTTCATTATTAACCAGTATTTAAAAATCCCCAGTTTCCTTTGGACTATATGGGGGAATCTACCAAGTTCACAATAAACCAGATCATTATTAGTGCATTGTCTGACTCCTAGAATTTTTTTACAAAAATTTAAATGAACTTTATTTACATCAGGTGCTTTGTGAAATCCCCAGATTTCTGAGGCATAGCACAAAATACTGTTTACATAAGAATCAAAAATAGTACACTGAGTTTCAGTATTAAAACAATAATTGCGTAACGAAGATGCTAAGGCGAACAGTGCCTTTCTTCCTTGATCAGCCACATGCTTCTGTGTTTTAAGAAATTTTCCATTATAATGAAAAAGCATACCTAGATATTTGAATTCATCCACGATATCAATGTTTGTATCTTTATAAGACCACGTTTCATTATTTCGTAAGTTACCACCATTTCTAAAAACAACTATTTTGGTTTTAGATATGTTGACTTCCAGATCCCATGTGTTACAATAATCCTGTAGGGAGTCCAGCATAGATTGGAGACCTTCTGGTGTTTCTGATAGCAGCACCATGTCATCTGCATACATTATCAAAAATAGGTTTATAAGTTGCAGTTCTACACTTGGACAATTGTCTTTTATGAAATTGATCTCAAAATCATTAACATATAAGGAAAATAAAACTGGTGACAGTACTTCGCCCTGTAAAAGTCCAATCTTGTTGCAAAAACTATCACTTAGGACTCCATTATACTTTACACATGATTTAACATTATTATATAGGTCAATCAAAATTTGAAGGAATTTACCTCTGATACCACAATTGATCATTTTACACCATAACTTGCTTCTATTAACAAAATCAAAAGCTTTTTTAAAGTCTACAAAACAGCAGTACAAACGCTTTTTCTTTTTTAGGGACTTATTTATAAGGGTTGTTAAAACAAAAATGGCGTCAGTGGTTGACATTCCAGGTCTGAAACCAAACTGTGCGTCAGTTAGAATACCATACTTTTTTTCCCAATTTAATATTCTGGTATTTAAAACGCCCGTAAAAACTTTTCCAAAACAACTAACTAACGAAATGCCACGATAATTATTGGTGTCATTTAAGTTGCCCTTTTTGTGAATTGGAACAATACAAGCTTTGCACCATGCTTCTGGGAAATGCCCAGACTTAAAAATCACATTGAACAATTTTTCCATACAAGGCAACAACATATCTTTTCCTTTAATAAAAATTTCATTGATTATTAAATCCTCACTGCAACTTTTTTTTTTTTTTTAGATTGTTTATGACTTTTAATATTTAATCTTTATCAATATCTTTGTCTAATTCATCGTAGATGGCCTCGTCGATATTAGGTTCGCTGCCATCTTCATCACTATTATTACTCATTGTTAGATTTTTAAAATAAGTATAAAAATCTTCGTTTGATAAACTTGAATTCGCCCATTGGCTTGATTTGCTTTTAACATTTCCAGCATGTCACCTTCGTGTCGTGTAGGCAGATACACTGGTAAGGTAGGTAAGGTAGGTAGGTAGATAGGTAAGGTAGGTAAGGTAGGTAGGTAAGGTCGGTTAGTAGGTAGGTGAGGTAGGTTAGTAGGTAGGTAGGTAAGGTAGGTAGGTAGGCAGATAGGTAAGGTATGTACATGTATGTAAGGTAGGTAAGGTAGATAGGTAAGGTAGGTAGGTAAGGGAGGTAGGTAGGTAAGGTAGGTAGGTAGGGAAGGTAGGTAGGTAGGCAGATAGGTAAGGGATGTACATGTATGTAAGGTAGGTAAGGTAGATAGGTAAGGTAGGTAGGTAAGGGAGGTAGGTAGGTAGGTAGGTAGGGAGGTAGGTAAGGTAGGTAGGTAGGTATGTAAGGGAGGTATGTAAGGTAGGTAGGTAAGGTAGGTAGGGAGGTAGGTAAGGTAGGTTGGTAAGGTAGGAAGGTAGGTAGGCAGATAGGTAGGTAGGGAGGGAAGGTAGGTAGGTAGGGAAGGTAGGTAGGTAGGCAGATAGGTAAGGGATGTACATGTATGTAAGGTAGGTAAGGTAGATAGGTTAGGTAGGTAGGTAAGGTAGGTAGGTAGGCAGATACACTGGTAAGGTAGGTAAGGGAGGTAAGGTAGGTAGGTAAGGTAGGTAAGGTATGTAGGTAAGGTAGGTAAGGTAGGTAGGTAAGGTAGGTAGGTAGGGAGGGAAGGTAGGTAGGTAGGTAAGGTAGGTAGGGAGGTAGGTAAGGTAGGTAGGTAGGTAGGGAAGGTAGGTAGGTAGGCAGATAGGTAAGGTAGGTAAGGTAGGTAGGTAAGGTAGGTAAGGTAGGTAGGTAGGTAAAGTAGGTTGGTAAGGTAGGTAGGTAGGTAGGCAGATAGGTAGGTAGGTAGGTAAGGTAGGTAGGTAGGTAAGGTAGGTAGGTAGGTAGGTAAGGTAGGTAGGTAGGTAGGTAGGTAGGTAGGTAAGGTAGGTAGGTAGGTAGGTAGGCAGATAGGTAAGGTAGGTATGTAAGGTAGGTAGGTAAGCTAGATAAGGTAGGTAGGTAGGCAGATAGGTAAGGTATGTAAGGTAGGTAGGTAAGGTAGGTAGGTAGGCAGATAGGGAAGGTAGGTATGTAAGGTAGGTAGGTAAGCTAGATAAGGTAGGTAGGGAGGTAGGTAGGTAGGTAGGTAAGGTAGGTAGGAAGGTAGGTAGGTAGGTAGGTAAGGTAGGGAGGTAGGGAGGGATGTAAGGTAGGTATGTAAGGTATAAATGTAGGTAAGCTAGATAAGGGAGGTAGGTAGGTAGGTAGGTAGGTAGGTAGGTAGGTAAGGGAGGTAGGTAGGTAGGTAAGGTAGGTAGGTAGGTAGGGATGTAAGGTAGGTATGTAAGGTATAAATGTAGGTAAGCTAGATAAGGTAGGTAGGTAGGTAGGTAGGTAGGTAAGGTAGGTAGGTAGGTAGGTATGTAAGGTAGGTATGTAAGGTATAAATGTAGGTAAGCTAGATAAGGTAGGTAGGTAGGTAGGTAGGTAGGTAGGGAAGGTAGGTAGGTAGGTAGGTAAGGTAGGGAGGTAGGTAGGTAGGTAGGTAGGTAGAATGGTATGTTTGTAAGAGATAATGAAGGATACTGTTTATAAACAGGTAAGATAATGAAGGATACAGGTAAGGTAGGTAAGGTAGGAAAGGTAGATAAGGTAGGTAGGTAGGTAAGGTAGGTAAGATAGGTAGGTAGGTAGATAGGTAGGTAGGAAGGTGAGGTAGGTAAGGTAGGTAGAGTAGGTAGGGTAGGTAAGGTATGTAGGTAAGGTACTGTAGGTAAGGTAGGTAGGTAAGGTAGGTAAGGTAGATAGGTAAGGTAGGTAGGCAGATAGGTAAGGTAGGTATGTAAGGTAGGTAAGGTAGGTAGGGTAGGTAAGGTATGTAGGTAGGTAATTTTTCGAAAGAGTTTGTCATATCTGCCCCCTGGATATGTGATATGAAATATTGCCATGCCTTTTACCTAGAATAATTTCCGTTTGCTCTTTGTCGCTCATTTCTGAGAGTTTGACATAGTATTTGTGGCAGAACATAGCATACCTGCATTGGTGTGATAGCACGTTTCACGAGTACAATATAAACGGGCGTGCCAACGACTGCCATCGATCGTTTCAGAGAGTTGAATACGTCATGTTATAAACATATATTCATTTGCTACCATGTTATATGGATATGCTATGCTTAAGCACATGCAGTAGGTAGGAACGGTATCGATTTCCCTAAATTAATCATGCTGATGTTGACGAGCCTGCGTTTTTCCTGTTATAGAGAGCCTATAGGGCAATGTCTACTTAGTGCTTTATATTGTACGGGACAACATAATGACAGTCATTATTATAAAACACAATAAGGTATATGTCATCCATCTAATTATTGGATAGGTTTTTTTCTTCGATCTCTTTGTTTCGCGTTACAATGAAAAAACTTTGTTTGAACGGAATTAAGTATGGTAGTATAACAACACTCGGAGGGTATATGTGGCACATTAAAATACGGGATAGCCATTTTTGTCTTCTCTGTCTATGGTTTATATCATGACAATTGACCTGGGAATGGAATTGAATGTGTTATTTACTAGGATAAACAACACGAAACAACACTAAACAGTTTCTTCACGTGCAATACAATAGAGATAAAATAGCCTACACATTTAAATATTAGTCCGTCATTTTTACCGACTTAACTCAATCTTAAAGGAGAGATCAGTATCGAATATCAGACGCTTACCTCGTTGATTGTAATCTAGATAAATATATCAAAAACAAAATTTCCTCGTTTATTTTTTCACCCGAGAATTTGTCACAAAAAAGCTGTCTGAACTTTAAATCAAAAGCAGTATGAGATTGGCCATTTTGGAAAATGGTAGAGTTTAGTGGTCCATATAAACACGAAGTAAACGAACGTTGTAAAATAAGTTAGAGTTAAGTCAATCTATTAGATAATGAAGGATACTTTTTTTCTAAGCGCGTAGTTACGAAGTTAAAGTTTAGTCTTTCTGATAGATGATGAAGAATACTGTTTATAAACACGTTGTAAACGAAACTAGAGTTAAGTCATTCTGATAGATAATGAAGGATACTGTTTATAAACACGTTGTAAACGAAATTGAAGTTTAGTCATTCTGATATATAATGAAGGACACTTTTTATAAACACGTTGTAAACGAAACTAGAGTTAAGTCATTCTGATAGATAATGAAGGATACTGTTTATAAACACGTTGTAAACGACGTTAGAGTTCAGTCATTCTGATAGATAATGAAGGATACTGTTTATTAACACGTAGTAGAGATAATCTAGTAATTGCAGGATGAATTGAAGCGTCTATACACACATCTACAAATATACAAGATTCGGACAATGAGATAAAAACGCCATATCTTTAAACGTAGGGGTGGGGGAAAGCAAACACATAGGCGTTTCTCGTTACAGTCACTTCACCATAAACATCGCCATCATCACGACCACGACCACGAGATGTCGAAAACACGGTTAACATGTTTTGAGACCATATCAAGATTAAGTTAATTTAGAACCTTAAGCTATAAAGCCCATCAGTTGAAAATGATAAATGATACGCAATACGGTTATAACAAGTAGTGCGACTGCAAATTACCTAAGTAAGTGATATTTTGACGCAAATGATAAAATGACAGTTAGGTGAATGGAAATTAAATTGGCAAAGATAATTGCTCTTTTAATTTACAAGGATATACGTTTATAAATGTAAATGAATAGCACATTGTTAGAAAAATGCCAGTCACGACGAATAGTTGCTGGCTGTTTCAATTACCTGTGAAAGGAGAAAATCATGTGAAAGGGAATATCACTATTGACATCTGGAATAGGATACATCAGTTCTGTGACCTGACTTTGCATTTGTTGTTCATTGTAAGCGCCTTATTTACCGTCGTTCCAGTCTATGATGTGGTTGTGTATGTTACAATGATTGAAATGGTTGACTTATAGCACTGTGTTTTCGTGCAATAAAATAAATAAGCTAGTATACTGATTTTGCCAATATTGATTACATTTTTCGATCATACGAAATATACAGCATATAGTATATTTTGTACATTGTGCTTTTTGAACATACCTGTTTTCAGTATAGAGCAAACGAAATGATAAAGGGTCAAACATTGGCATTCTACCACCGAGCATTGTTGTTTAGCATATGTAATTGTAGCGTTCATGTTACCATTAGATATTTATGTTATAAAATGTATTGCATTATGATCGACGTATTGTAAACTATACGGTTATAGCTGTTATCAGTTGCGAACGACAACAGTGATATAAACCTACAGTATTGATTATAAATGTCATGCCCAGATAGTTTTTCGGAATCATTGATCACTTCATGAATTATAAGCTTACGATACGACCTACTGTTATCAACCCTAATTATTCTTTCCATACATTTCCGACTATTGTGAAATGGTGTCATATGGTACGAGCCTCTGATGGACGTGGTTACGAACCCACCTCACCCATACAATGTACCTAATAAATATATGTTGATACATATACCTGCATACAAGTAAAATAGCCTCATCGCATTGATATCGGGAACATGTTATGAGTTTGAACTAAATATGTTCTTTTGAGGTATTTAAATAAGGATTAATGATCATCATACTACTGCGTTTAGTTGACATTTATAAGCAAAATGAATACCACCTGAAAAAAAATGTCTAGAGGTGTTCAAGTTTAAATAACTTATTGCATTACAACGTTAACGATACCCCTGTATTACGACCTATAACATACTAAGTGATTGTTCCTATTTTAAGAGGATATACAGAGAAGTGAGTGATGGTTCCTATCATACGAGAACAAACAGAGTAGTGAGTGATGTTTCCTATCATACGAGAACAAACAGAGTAGTGAGTGATGGTTCCTATCATAAGAGAACAAACAGAGTAGTGAGTGATGGTTCCTATCATATGGGGATATACAGAGTAGTGAGTGATGGTTCCTAGCATACGGGGACATACAGAGTAGTGAGTGATGGTTCCTATCATACCAGAACAAACAGAGTAGTGAGTGATGGTTCCTACCATACGGGGATATACATAGTAGTGAGTGATGGTTCTTATCATACGGGGATATACAGAGTAGTGAGTGATGGTTCCTATCATACGGGGATATACAGAGTAGTGAGTGATGGTTCATATCATACGGGGACATACATAGTAGTGAGTAATGGTTCATATCATACGGGGATATACAAAGTAGTGATGGATGGTTCCTATCATACACGGACATACAGAGTGGTGAGTGATGGTTCCTATTATACGGGGACATACAGAGTAGTGAGTGATGGTTCCTATCATACAGGGACATACAGAGTGGTGAGTGATGGTTCCTATCATACGGGGACATACAGAGTAGTGATGGATGGTTCCTATCATACGGGGACATACAGAGTAGTGAGTGATGGTTCCTATCGCACGGGGATATACAGAGTAGTGAGTGATGGTTCCTATTATACGGAGACATACAGAGTAGTGAGTGATGGTTCCTATCCTACGGGAACATACAGAGTAGTGAGTGATGGTTCCTATCATACGGGGATATACAGAGTAGTGAGTGATAGTTCATACAAGTGTATCATACGGTGATATACAGAGTAGTGAGTGATGGTTCCTAGCATACGGGGACATACAGAGTAGTGAGTGATGGTTCCTATTATACGGGGACATACAGAGTAGTGAGTGATGGTTTCTATTATACGGGGACATACAGAGTAGTGAGTGAAGGTTTCTATTATACAGGGACATACAGAGTAGTGAGTTATGGTTCCTATTATACGGGGATATACAGAGTAGTGAGTGATGGTTCCTATTATACGGGGACATACAGAGTAGTGAGGGATGGTTCTTATCATACGGGGACATACAGAGTAGTGAGTGATGGTTCCTATTATACGGGGATATACAGAGTAGTGAGTGATGGTTCATATCATACGTGGATATACAGAGTAATGAGTGATGGTTCCTATCATACGGTGATATACAGAGTAATGAGTGATGGTTCCTAATATACGGGGACATACAGAGTAGTGAGTGATGGTTCCTATCATACGGGGATATACAGAATAGTGAGTGATGGTTCCTATTATACGGGACATACAGAGTAGTGAGTGAGTTTTCTATCATACGGGGATATACAGAGTAATGAGTGATGGTTCCTATCATACGGTGATATACAGAGTAGTGAGTGATGGTTCCTATCATACGGTGATATACAGAGTAATGAGTGATGGTTCCTAATATACGGGGACATACAGAGTAGTGAGTAGTAATAACGATAAATAAAATATTGAAATACAGATATATGATATGTAAGACTGTTATATCAGGGCGTTAAATGTTTTATTTTTGATCCTATCGAACATACAATTCAATGAATAATAAATGTTCCTTTTTGCATACAACCACATTGCTATGATGAGTTTTGTTTTAGGGTTAGCTTATTACATAAAACTCTCTTTTGTAAATGTAACAGTATAACATGAAGATGTTACGGGGCCGTACAAGCCTATGAGGAGAGTCTCCTTACTGAGGTAGACGAGAAACAGATAATCAGATACAATGTCAATTGGTACAAATAATGACCTTGTAAACAATGACAGGAAACAAATACTTTATATGTACATAAACAAGTCAACACGAATAAGGAAGATATTTTAAAACCAAAACAACCCTCTTGAAGTTATTACTACGTTTAAATGTTCATGGGGATGTAAGCTTTATATGAAATCTTTCTCAGAATAAAACACGTCTGCATCAATCAGATATGACGCTGTTTTCCTGTCGTTATAAACTTCCTTATTTGGACATGACATAAACGACATACCGTCGCAACACTTCAAATACAGTCGTAAAATTGCCAAAAGATTTAATACAAACTAATCAATACCGTTAGTTATAAGTGATAAAATCAAATCACCCAATATTTACATATAAGGGAGAAGACGATTTATTTCAAATCGTTCATATGATATTTGAAACTGGTTGTCTACAGACAAATTTTACCCAGCGCCATCTTGAATAAAATATCGAGCTGTATGCATTTTTCGTGTATCTTACATGTGTGGTATTTCAAATTTTCGACTTAAACATCATAAATCCACAAACTTACTACTCACCTGGTAGGTTGATTTTAAGGTTTCTAAGTATCTTCCGTTAATTCACAGTCTTATGGAATATTGGATCTTGATTGTTCTCTGTTTTAGCCCAACTCCGACATTTTCTGTCACACCTTACGCATTCATTAAAATTGAATATACCTCTGAAGCTGAACCTGATCGATAGTACAGGGCAGTGTTCCGTGAAACTGGAACCAAGCCATGATGACAGAGGTCTAGCGAGGGATAATCGTTTAAATCAATATACTTGATATACTCCAAACTTCTCTACATGAATTTGTTTATGGTCAGTGAGAATGCAGGAATGCAAAAGAAATTGTTAACAGAAAAGGAACGAAATTATTATTCAAAATTAAAATGGAAAGGAGCCAAGACGGCGACAAAACAAAAGCAAATACACCATAACGCAAGCCTCTAAAGTAGGCGACAACAGAATATCAAGCCAAGGAAGGCCTTGTACTGTACAACGTGGAACAGCCGTAATGGGTTTCGCTTTATATAAGTACATATGCCTTTCTTTTTATACATATATTAATATCACTTTGTATCCATAACTTGTCAAGTTTTAATCATGATGTTTTTCTCATTTCCTGTTGTTTGGGTTGCCCCTGCTTGACTACAGATTTCATTTTTGTGCTTTGAAATCAAATAACCCATGTAATGTCAAATCTGACCTAACACATGCTTACATTGGTCTGACTAAACACATGCTTACATTGGTCTGACTAAACACATGCTTACATTGGTCTGACTAAACACATGCTTACATTGGTCTGACTTAACACATGCTTACATTGGTCTGACCTAACATATGCTTACATTGGTCTGACTTAACACATGTTTACATTGGTCTAACTTAACACATGCTGACATTGGTTTGACCTAACACATGCTTACATTGGTCTAACTTAACACATGCTTACATTGGTCTGATTTAACACATGCTTACATTGGTCTGACTTAACACATGCTGACATTGGTTTGACCTAACACATGCTTACATTGGTCTGACTTAACACATGCTTGCATTGGTCTAACTTAACACATGCTTACATTGGTCTAACTTAACACATGCTTACATTGGTCTAACTTAACACATGCTTACATTTGTCTGATTTAACACATGCTTACGTTGGTCTGACTTAACACATGCTTACATTGGTCTAACTTAACACATGCTTACATTGGTCTGACTTAACATATGCTTACATTGGTCTGACTTAACACGTGCTTACAATGATCTGACTTAACACATGCTTACATTGGTCTGACTTAACACATGCTTACATTGGTCTGACTTAACATATGCTTACATTGGTCTGACTTAACACGTGCTTACAATGATCTGACTTAACACATGCTTACATTGGTCTGACTTAACACATGCTTAAATTGGCTGACTTAACTCATGCTTACATTGGTCTGTCTTAACACATGCTGACATTGGTTTTACCTAACACATGCTTACATTTGCTGACTTAACTCATGTTTACATTGGTCTGACCTAACACCTGCTTACATTGGTCTGACGTAACACATGCTTACATTAGTCTGACTTAAGACATGCTTACATTGGTCTCACTTAACACATGCTTACGTTGGTCTAACTTAACACAAGCTTACATTGGACTGACTTAACACATGCTTACATTGGTCTGACTTAACACATGCTTACATTGGCTGACTTAACTCATGTTTACATTGGTCTGACCTAACACATGCTTACATTGGTCTGACTTAAGACATGCTTACATTGGTGCATTGATATTTTACTAGAACATACATGAGCCAACACATCGTGGAAGCAAGAAATTGGAAAATGATTACATTAAGATAATCGTCACTTTTTTTCTCCCAGTAAGGCGTGAGTGTTAGTGTCTTTTAAAAAAAATACATAACGTTAACAGTGCTTAAAATATGTGATTATTTTGTTTGTATCCGGAAACAAACTCCCCACCCCTATGTAATATTATATATTATTTCTTATTATCTCTATAAAGATCTATATAAACAGTCAATGTTTTTCAGTAGTCCGTTTCAGAGTCGACCCCGTTGAAGGCCCCTGTCACTACCTGTCACATACAGGTAGGCTTGTCATACTGCGCGACGACTCGACATCAGCAGTTCAGCGCCATTGATTTTTTGGAAAAGGACAAAATCAATGACACGGTCATGTTTGTGCGGTCTTTTATTCTCCAAGTTAGTTGGCATCGATCGGTGGAGTTGTGCTGTATTGTAATCCCATATAGTCGCCTACAGAGGCTGTGTCAAGTGTTGGACGCCCTGTCAGCCGGTCTACTTAACCCTTGTTGTAATTAGATATACAAGGCATACCTCCACATTGTGTAAATGTAAATTCACATGTTATCTTTGAAGGTAAAATCAATTCAATTTTTAGATTAATTTCGATCTATTGATGTTGTATTTATAAAGAAGGAATTGTATGAAATATTTGATCTTATGATGCGATATTCATGACTTAAATATATTTTTTATGTTACTATCGTGCATAGTTCCTTGTTATTTTTACAATTTTGCAGGAAACTTTATGATAATTATTGTTCATGATGTTTCTATTGTTGTCAGTTTGACGGATTATATACCAAATTATGATGAATGTGTTTATAGTATCTTCAGATATAACAAATTAATCTACTCTGTCTCAAATATCATATTATTCTATTACTGTAACATATGTCTGCATTACTGCGATTCGGACTATAGCAATATCAATATAGAACCATTGCAACATGAGTAAGTACGATGACAATAAGGCCATGTGTTCCTGGAGGGTAAGCGTCTTCTGCTTCATCGATACCATCGGTCCAAAATATGTCACGTCTTCGCATCAATAACTCAGGTAGTGGCTTATTAGCGTCATCAAAAACATCGGCCTTCATACGGGACAGTTAAGATATCAGGTGCAAAACATCGAATGCATTGTACTTGGTATTCCAAAACTACCAACCAACGGTGCGGGCTTGCTTGTTATTGATGCTATCCTCCCTTACAATGTATTTGATAAATATGAAAACATATTGTAATGCTGTAACACATATACGGTACTTTTAAAACATTATGTAAACAACATGTAAGTAATGACAACCTCCATGGTAAATATATAAGTCAAGGCATTAATAAAAAGCTTGGTAGTTATCTGTACGTACATCATGGCATTTGCTATTGGTATCATATTAAAAAAATACACTTAAGCTATATATTTATATTTGAAAGCGAAACTTATCTGTCATCAAAGTAACAATTATATCTGATATATCTCAGCAGGTGTATCTTTAATAAAACAAGAGGCCCAGAGGGCCTGTATCGCTGACCTGTTTCTTTTGGTACATGAAACTGACACATAGGTAACTTAAGACCAAATTTGGTAACTAGAACATTTTAATCTCTCTGAATGGTTCCGAAGATATTGTTGTTTGAAACTTAAACACACATTGACCTTTGACTTCCGACTTGCATTTAAAGTTGACCTTTGACCTCATTACTGTAATAAAGAAAACAATTCACACAGCTGGTCTACATAACATACCCAAATATCATGACTCTAGTTCAGAAAAAGTTGACGGACGGACGACGGACGACGGAAAACGGAAAACGGACGACGGACGACGGACGCCGCAGAAAGGCATAAGCTTACATGGCCACTCGGGCCAGGTGAGTTAATTATAAAGATCGAAAGGACAATATAAAACTCGTCGTTGTTTGAGCGGTTGATCCAAAACCTGGTCAATATGGTATAAATAGAGGTTACACAAAGTGGTTGTTGAATATGGTATTTATTTCACTCGAGTTAGTTAATTTTCAAAAATTACAACAGACACGAGCTTTACCGAGTGTCTTTCTGTAACTTTTGAAAATTAACTAACGAGAGTGAAATAAATATTATACTCAACAACCACGAGTCGTGTGATCTGTTTCTACCACAATCTCAGTCAGAAACAGTTTGAGTGTGACTTGATTTGAAAAACAAATACATATGTGTGTGTTGAAAAGTCTGGCGTAGTGATATTACCAATATGTAAAAAGTCACTCATTAATATTCAAAAATGACTTCTTTATTTTGACAAATTAAATATTTGTCAAAATAAATGCTTTGCAACAACTTCGTGAAAAAAAATAGTAGATGAATGTTTTTAAGTATTGAAAGTATGCAGTATTGCATTAATTTATATAAATTAACCGCAGACTATATGCGCGTACGCATATCGTACGAAGTCTGCTTCCCACCAAGTGATGAAAACGAGCTAATCGCTGTCAATGTCCAATTCCATAGACCTGGGACGTTTCTTCGTGACGGTTCTATGGTTGGCGTTTATAGTGAAATTTCAGCCAAAGTCAGACCCTCCAAATAACGATAATGGGACGGTGGGAGAAATATTATCCGACACTGTGACAGATCATGTTTTGGTTTCACGACCTGGACACGCGACGGTGTGACGTCGAAAAGATATCGAGCGTCTGTAGTAATTTTGCCTGAAACTAGCTATCAAATCTTTAAGTATCATCTCCTTTTAATATTGTCTTAATAACCCCCTTTTCCCAATTGCATAACCTCACAAAGTCACCAACATTTGCCGCATGTTGACAGCAGACGACGTAAACAAAACATCATGTGGCAAAAAGCGCGTTGAAAAAGTCGTCCCGGTCAAAGTTCATCTTCTCGACCAATCAAACTTCTGGAAGGTCATATACCACGTGTGGTGTATAACTCATATTTTCTAACAGTCTGCATATGTATACAATGATCTGAAAGTGGAATAACACAGCGTATTATGGTAGAAAGTAGAATCTTAAGTGTCATATAGACAGGAATAATAGTCAAAGCAAAACCGTGTATTATGTATCTATAGTACTTCAGGCACTACTATCATTCGGTAGCACAATCTAGTTGACGTACAATACAGGTGTAAATGTATGGTAATATGGACAGGAGTAATCTACACGTATGATACAGTCGATATGCACCATAAATGTGAACATCTGATATGGTGAACATACCAAAAAAAGAGACATGTTTATAGAAAAACTACAATTTAGCACGTCATTAAATGACCTTGGTTGAAAATAGGACGTTAAGCTCTGTACAACCAACTACTACAAAAAAATGTACATTTATCACATGTTAACCTTCGTATTATTTCGATATATTTTTTTACCTCTGAGCTCATGTTTATAGTGTACGACCTTTTTTGGTACCAGTAAATGTTATCATGATGTCAGAACGAAGATCAAACAATAAAACCAAGCAGGTGTAAATTTATATTTCAAGAATGACACAAGACCCAAAATGTCTTGATCAAGTGATAAAAGCACATAGATAAAATGTCGACGAAGACGTAAATTAGAAAATCAGTATGGAAAATTCCAATACTATTTCTACTATTTCAGTAGAGTGATCTATCAAAATTTTGATATTCACATTTTAATTCCATCTCCGCCAATCATCCCCCACAATCATACAAGGTGCTTCCACATGTTTCTTCACCACTTAATTCATCACCATGGCAGAGAAATACTTTTTTGGACATGTACTTTATGCCCAATTATCATCCTACAATGGCGAGATCTACGACCACGTCAATAGTAAATGTTGATATTTTATGTGTTATGTTTTAGAAATTGTGCTCGCCAAAAACACCCACAGCAACACCAGGCCTACCTCCAATATCAAAAATGGTGAGTAATGCTTTGTGTTGCTTTTCTACTGCAGAGAATCTTCATTTTTATCAATTGATATTGAAATGAAAAATAATAAGTATACTTATTTGACTTTAATACTCTTCATAGACTCTGGACATGGTATTACCACCAGTTCCAGTACGTCAAATTCTGGCACCAGCACCGGTAAACGTGGTGAGTGCATACTATTTTCACTTTTTAATTATAAAGTTGTTAGCTACAGATTAAGTACTAAATATCATATTCCTACACTCAAGTGTTCACGTGAGCGTCAAACACTTTTACTAACACATTGTATGTCCGCGCAATCCTATAAACATATATTGTTTTACTGTTTCGGAAAAGGAAGGCCGGTGAATCCTCTGTAAGTATATATTTATATTGACCCTATTTCGATTGTATATGTGTACACAAAACATGAATGAAAAAATACTGATCAAGTGCTTATTCATTTCCAGTTTGACAAGCCACAAATGAAAAAAAGAGAGTGACTTCCCCCTCAAAATCAAGCACCTTGGTAAGTTTAAACACACCATGAATAAGTTTGTATCTACTATTTCTATAGATTTCGAGGTCTCCAGAGGTGAGCGTAGTATTTAAGTTCAGCTATTCGCTAATCGTTTTTCTGCACATATTTTAACAAAATATCAAAAAGCGTTTCAGTTTAGTAACGTTTTTATTTGTTTTGATTTCAGCTGACCTCCGACTATCAGGAGATTGAAGTCAATGAGGACGTCATGAAGGCCCTCCTCGCCTCTTTTGAGGTAATTTGATTTCTTAACTTTAAGATGTATTTGGGAAAAAATAAATGAAAAATCAATATGTAGTAGTAATTCGTATTGTTTTCTAAATTAAAATTTTATTGAAAAAATATGTGGTTAAATTTGTTTCTCTCTCTTTTCAGATATCAAGTCCATATGATGCAAGTCCATATGGTCCAACATATCTTCCCGTTCTATTTCATCGCGCACTACCTCCATCTTTGTCCAGTGATTGTTAAGTAGACGCAGTCTGGTGAATAATGTTTGTGCTGAATGTTAGGTTTATGGTGAGGTGACCGCTGTGATACCTGTACACCACAGTAAAAACAAACGACGTTGTCACAGATTCCAGAGTAGAAAAAAACTGCTGATGCTAGGTCGATGGATTGTTGTCGAACTTGTGGTGGCCAGTGTTGGAATTACTTCACTCGGTCTTCATGGACCAAGAAGTCGGGGTGATGAGGTCGAATATCAGTATATGTCCATTCCATAGTGTTAGAAAACACGCTCAAGACTGATCAGGCGGTGAATGGTATCAAAAATGTCGCATTGACTGTCTTCAGATTTCCACGTAGTCTCACGCCAATCTTTTCAATGAAACTTCTGCTTATAAATGTTGATACAGTCTGATGGTATATGTATGATTTTGTAAACGTTCTTCCAATAAAATAGCGGAATAAATATTTTTCCTCGATTTGCATCAATCAAGAGTGCTGTTTCTGGCTAGGGTGGTCAACCTCGCAGCTGTAGCACTTGGTGGTGGCGACTTCTTGTATCTTCTGTCTTAAATCTTCACAGTAGACGATTTTCCACTAGGTGTCGATGTAGTGTGCAAATTTCTATTCCATTTCGTACACTGATATTGTTGATAAGAAATGATAGGTTTATATACACTTACAGATGTATATGGCGGGAATAATTTCTGTCCGCGAAATATTTCGCGGGGAAAAAATCCGCGAAATGATTCGCGGAAAGATCTAATTTTGTGAGACCTCGTGTATTGCTCTATTCACGTGCTCCTATAATCTTTGTAAGTAATTCCATTGAGAGACATTTAAAACGATTCCCTTTATGGTTGGTTTAAAAATCTTCTGATGTCAATTCTTACTTCGTGTTGATAGCGACAAATACTCACATATGATCCGTATGGTAAAGGGTATTTTTTTAAATAGGTACAGAGGGTCGAATTAAACTGTATGGGTGGTGATGTTTCGATATTTACAGTACAGTTCGCTCTGTGAATGCTACTCGTCTGACATAATCCTATGACACAAGCATTTAAATCGACACCCGTACGTTTTCGGTGCGGTAGCATGGTATACTTATACAACTTCCCGTACTTTTTTTAGATTCGGCGGGAGGTGAGGTGGCGGGAAATGTTTTCCCGCTGTTTTGGGAAGGGTTGGCGGGAAATGTTTTCCCGCAGTGTTTTGTGGGGCCGGTGGGGCCGGTGGGGCCGGTGGTGCAGTTGTCCCATCACTTTCTCTCTACTATCGTTACAGTAGTTCTTTACTCTAAGCAATAACTCTTGATCTGATTTTTTTTCTGCTGAAGACAAAGACGATAAACCTATGGCCTCTTAACTATAGACAATCCGGAATAGTAACAAAACTAAAACAATGTAGACATTCCGGAACAGTTCAAAACAAAACAATGATGGTATTCCAGAAAAGGTAAAAAAAACACTAAAAAAAACCAATATAAACATTCCGGAAAAAAATAAATACAATATTGACATTCAAGAACAGTTAAAAGAAATAATACTACGTAGACATTCCCGAAGTTAAAACATGATACAATATGGACAATCAAAAAGAGTAAAAAATAATACAATATAGACATTCCGGAAAAGTAAAAAAGTATACATGTACAATGTTGACATTCCAGAACAGCTAAAGAATAATACACTAAAGACATTCCGGAACAGTTAAAAGATAATGCCATGTAGACATTCGGGAACAGGTAAAATATATAACAATGTAGACATTCCGGAAAAGTTAAAAAAATAAATAATACAATATAGACATTCAAGAACAGCTTAAAGATAATGCAATGTCGACCTTCCGGAAAAGTTAAAAAATAATACAATGTAGACATTCCGTAAAAGTTAAAAAAATAAATACAATATAGACCTTCCAGAGTAGTTAAAAAATAATATAATATAGGCATTCCAGAACAGGTAAAAAATAATACAATATAGACATTCCGGAACAGTTAGAAATTACATAATTAAGACATTCTGAAACAGATAGAAAATGAAACCCAATGTTGAGATTACGAAAAATTTACAAAATATAATAAAATGTAGGAACTCCCGAACAGTTTTAACATGTAGAAATTATGAACAAATATACATTGTAAAATGTTATACAATGAGGTGTGGTGGGTTTTTTTATTATCTTTTTTGTGTGTAAATTAAACGGCAAAATATCATTGCTCATACTCCACATCGTATACATTCCTCACGACTGAGTGTTTATTGAATAAGATTGTATAAAGTTGCAATTATTATAGAGTATCACTCAAACTCGTGATATGATATCATACATGTAATAGCACAGCACACAAACAAGTAAATAATTGATGAGGATTCAGAAACGCATAGCGTGAATATTGAATTATGTTTTGTGTTAATAGTAAACGAGCCCGTGATAAACTGTTTATAACAGTCGAGCTCCAACACACTAACGCTGAACGTTACAAAGAACGATTGCATGTGCATACAAGTCTGGTTGTATCGATCAAAACATGCACTTCGAATCACATTAGGATTGAATGTTATGGTAAGATCGCATTTCATTATTTATTTATCTGACAGTTCCGGTTTAGATAATTTATTAAGCTTCACATAGCCTGGCATAAGCGCTGGAAGTTTTAAAGTGACAATTAAGAAAAAAATACTAAAAAGAACAAAGTGTCTTTTTGTATTTATGGAGAGAAAGTAAATTTCGTCCAATATAAATAACAGTACAAAGTGTCCTGGTCATTGTACGTGTGCATCGGAACCCTATATCCTATTAGCGTAGTTTCAAGGAAATCACGTCAGTGAAATACTTATCATTGCTATACATCCTTTAATTTCCGTCCTGTCTAAGCTCAATGAAATTCAATGTTTATCAGTAAACAGTCAATATCGGACAGATCTGTATCATATTACGTGGAGCCTTAATTGTATCACATGATCCTACTTAGTGTCACCGTGTGTGTAAGTAAGAGTGTGCTTGTGTCGTGGTAGGGATTGGTAGTTTGCTAAGTATAGGTCCGAATTTCAACGAAACATCTAAAGTGGCAAGTAACCGTAATAAAACAACATGAATAACTAACCAAAACCATATTGTATTAAGCAACAATGCTAACACATTTCTCCGTCTTCGGAAGTCAAACCTTCGACCTCGCGATCAATATCTTAGCGCAAACCAATTGTTTTTAGCGGCCTATGAATTTCCAAATTCCGACAATTTCTTAATTATCTACATACGGGTTCCGAATGATGAGATCTTTATTAACAGAACACTGTCTAATCGTGATAACTAAGCGTTCAACACATGGTATTTATTAACACAAGCAACGTAACACTGTGATATATAAAACCACAAACAACATAACACCGCCTATCAATAAGCTATATCATATGGCAATTCATTATACTACATTCTATATCAGATTATGTGACAAAACGTTATACAACATTATACATCAGATTATGTGACAAAACAGTATACTACATTCTACATCAGATAATGTGACAAAACATTATACTACATTCTACATCAGGTTGTGTGACAAAACGTTATACTCAATTCTACATCAGATTATGTGACAAAACGTTAAACTACATTCTACATCAGATTATGTGACAAAACATCATACTACTTTCTACATCAGGTTATGTGACAAAACTTTACACTACATTCTACATCAGATATGTGACAAAACGTTACACTACATTCTACATCAGATTATGTGACAAAACGTTATACTCCATTCTACATCAGATTATGTGACAAAACTTTACACTACATTCTGCATCAGATTATGTGACAAAACATTATACTACATTCTACATCAGATTATGTGACAAAACGTTATACTCCATTCTACATCAGATTATGTGACAAAATGTTATACTACATTGTACATCAGATTATGTGACAAAACTTTATACTACATTCTACATCAGATTATGTGACAAAATATTATACTCCATTCTACATCAGATTATGTGACAAAACGTTATACTACATTATACATCAGATTATGTGACAAAACTTTATACTACATTCTACATCAGATTATGTGACAAAATATTATACTCCATTCTACATCAGATTATGTGACAAAACATTATACTACATTCTACATCAGATTATGTGACAAAACGTTATACAACATTCTTCATAGGAGTATGTCACAATAAACTGTACTTCATGAAGTAGGATAAGTATATGGCAATAGATTATTGCTGCATCACAATATGGAGGAAGTATCACGTCTGGACTTCCTAAGTAGGTCAAGTAGAGCATCATTTATACAATTAGAGTGTGTATTTGTATCAATTGACAGTCATTATTCAGAGCGAAGTATCACCAGACAGACAGGAGTGTGTTGGTACATATTAACGGTATGGATGATTACGAAATTGATGGAGTAGGTGTCAGTGAAACTTCAACTACGGAGGTTGAAGTTGCTAATGGTAACGAAGCGGTGAGTGTATTTTACACTGATCTGGCCTGATTTATTTGTTAAATGAGTGTAAACATGCATGTTCTTCATTATGTAATATTAATGTTTTATAATGCTTGACACCTTTGTTACATTATTCCAAACATTTCTTTAAAAAAAAACACGAGTGCACGGGGAGGGAGGAGGGGG
>NW_018403434.1:1685898-1751139 GCF_002113885.1 Mizuhopecten yessoensis | reverse complement strand
CGTTTATACTCTCTCGGGTATACATCATTGTTACCCGGATAACCTTTATGTGATGTCTGTGTCTGACGTCTGTATGCCACGTTTATACTCTCTTGGGTATACATCACCGTTACCCGGATAACCTTTATGTGATTTCTGTGTCTGACGTCTGTATGACACGTTTATACTCTCTCGGGTATACATCCCCGTTACCCGGTATAGATGTCCGTTTCTGACGTCTGTATGCCCCTCTTATCCTCTCTTGGGTATACATCACCGTTGCCCGGTATAGATGTCCGTGTCTGGCGTCTGTATGCCACGTTTATACTCTCTCGGGTATACATCCCCGTTACCCGGTAATTAGATGTCCGTGTCTGACGTCTGTATGCCACGTTTATATTCTCTCGGGTATACATCAGCGTTACCCGATATAGATGTCCGTTTCTGACGTCTGTATGCCACTCTTATACTCTCTTGGGTATACATCAGCGTTACCCGGTATAGATGTCCGTTTCTGACGTCTGTATGCCACTCTTATACCCTCTTGGGTATACATCACCGTTACCCGGTATAGATGTCCGTGTCTGACGTCTGTATGCCACTCTTATGCTCTCTTGGGTATACATCACCGTTACCCGGTAATTAGATGTCCGTGTCTGACGTCTGTATGCCACGTTTATATTCTCTCGGGTATACATCACCGTTACCCGGATAACTTTTATGAGATGTCGGTGTCTGACGTCTGTATGCCACGTTTATACTCTCTCGGGTATTCATCATTGTTACCCGGATAACCTTTATTGGATGTCCGTGTCTGACGTCTGTATGCCACTCTTATACTCTCTTGGGTATTCATCATTGTTACCCGGATAACCTTTATGAGATGTCCGTGTCTGACTACTGTACGCCACGGTCCGTGTCTGACGTCTGTATGCCACTCTTATACTCTCTTGGGTATTCATCATTGTTACCCGGATAACCTTTATGAGATGTCCGTGTCTGACTACTGTACGCCACGTTTATATTCTCTCGGGTATACATCACCGTTACCCGGTAAGATGTCCGTGTCTGACGTCTGTATTGTACGTTTATACTCTCCCGGGTATACATCACCGTTACCCAGTAATAAGATGTCCGTGTCTGACGTCTGTATGGCACGTTTATACTCTCCCGGGTATACATCACCGTTACCCAGTAATAAGATGTCCGTGTCTGACGTCTGTATGCCACGTTTATACTCTCTCGGGTATACAACACCGTTACCCGGTAAGATGTCCGTGTCTGACGTCTGTATGGCACGTTTATACTCTCCCGGGTATACATCACCGTTACCCGGATAACCTTTATGAGATGTCCGTGTCCGGAACATCTATTTTCCAGCCTAATATATGTACGATCTTGATTTTTTTAATTTTGTTTTTCAATTTAAATATAAAAGTGAAATATTTATCTTCAGTTTTTTATCACCATATTTGTTTAACACCAAACGATCGAAACACAACTTTTAACAAGTGTTAATTGTAATGGGGGCCATTACAGGAGTCAGAAAAGGATCGCAATACCATAAAACACCTACATACTGAATTTGAGTGAAATCGAACAATATCTGAATTTTGACCAATCAGAAGCCAGTATACCACGATTGAATTGTGGAATCAAAAAACAGATGCCGTAGTTGAGTTTGCAGTTCTAAAATACACCCAAATACTAAATTTGAGTGAAATCGAACAATACATAAATCTCGACCAATCAGCCAAGCATGCGGCAGCAATTTTTGATGCGCAGTTACGAACAAAAGGTGTCTTGCACATCTAGGAACACGCCCAGATACTTGTGAAGTTTCATTGGAATCCAACGAACACTTTCTGAGAAAATGGTCGGACAAAATGTTAGGGCAGGAGAAGGAGAAGAAGAAGAATAACAACAAATACTAATTGTAAAGGGGGACATAGCAGAAGTCCCCCAAACCCCGCAGCTATGTTCGCAGTGCCAAAATACACATACATATAAAATTTGAGCAAAATCGCCCAGTGTTTTATATCGACCAATCAAAGGCCGTGGCGGCCATATTTGTTGACCGATCGAAAAACGAGTTGTCTTGCACATCTAGGCATATACCCCAATACTCATGTGAAGTTTCATTAATCCAACAAATAGTTTCTGAGACAACGATCGAACAAAATTTGAAGGCGGGAGGAGGAGAATAATACTAATAATAGTATTAAGAAACGGAGTAAAACCAATAACTTAAATAAATATCACCATACAACAAACAACATGGAAAAGCTGACGGGAGGTAAATGAAGATTAAAGTAAAAATGCAAGACAATTGTGTCTGCGAAAACAAGGAATCTATTCCTACGGTCTTATCGATTACGGTACGTAATACATGTACTTGAAAGCCCTTTCAGTATATGCACTACAGATCATGTTACTGGTATAAATTATGTTTGCTCATCCATTTATCAGAAATATTAATTAAGTAAAAAGCTTAATCATCAACTTTTGTTGTATTTACAGTTGTATAAGAAGAAATTTACAAATATTTATTTCAATTGTACTTATATTAAAAAAGATAGGTTAATATGATGAGTTTTAAAATGATTATTGTAGTCATTTGATTTTATAAACATTGATCTTATTATCTGTCGTTACATTTACATTTTGCAGAAGGCATACATAAGCGCTGTTCACTTTTTGTAAACTCGTGTATACTTCCACCATATTGGTTCAGCATCTGAGAAACTAAATATCACAAAACTGTGTCAAAATACCTAATTTTATTATGAACCTTACATCAGCATAAATGTCAACATTTCCTCACTGATTCCACAGTGTCATTACCCCGAAAAGGACACGACAGATGGATTATGGTGTGTCTCACATAGAAAACCGCTCGATGAAGCAGATACTGGGTACATGAATCCAAGGGAGGTAAGTATTGTTTATAATCGGACACGCTTTGGATGGCCAACTCAACTGTCAGCATGTGTTTATGATAGATTGGATCTAATTTACAATGCGTCAGATAGGGTAAGTGTCAAAACGGGACAGCATTTAAATTAACTATACCTAATAATCAAACTCTCAGGAATTCCTTTTCAATTTGCCTAATTAATCGTTTCCTACGTGTATTGAAGCACGTACCAAATAATGTCATTCAATTAACTTCATTAAAAGATTTTTTCTCGTTAATCAATTAATATATTCGGTATTTTTGGTAAATAAAGAGAAAAATACAGACTTGTATTTTTGTCGTTGTTTTTAAAATAAAGTATCTTAATAAAATAGAGTATAATATGACAGTCTTTATCAATGTTACTTTATTGTCAGTAATGATCAGACAGGCTTTATCAATGTTACCCTATTGTCAGTACTGACCAGACAGGCTTTATCAATGTAACTCTGTTATCAGTAATGATCAGACAGGCTTTATCAATGTAATCTTATTGTAAGTGATGATCAGACAGGCTTTATCAATGTTACCATATTGTCAGTATTGGTCAGGCAGGCTTTATCAATGTAACCCTATTATCAGTAATGATCAAACAGGCTTTATCAATGATACTTTGTTATTTATAATGATAAGACAGGCTTTATCAATGATACTCTGTTATCAGTAATGATCAGACAGGCTTTATCAATGTAACCCTATTATCAGTTATGATCAGACAGGCTTTATCAATGTAACCCTATTGTCAATAATGATCAGACAGGCTTTATCAATGTAACCTTATAGTCAGTAATGATCAGACAGGATTTATCAATGTAACCCTATTGTCAGTATTGATCAGACAGGCTTTATCAATGTAACCCTAGTGTCAGTAATGATCAGACAGGCTTTATCAATGTAACCCTATTGTCAGTGATGATCAGACAGGCTTTATCAATGTAACCCCATTGTCAGTAATGATCAGACATACTTCATCATTTTTACCCTAATATTAGTTAGGAGGAGACAGAATTCATCAGTATTACCCTATTATCAGTAATGATCAAACAGGCTTCATCAATGTTACCCTATTGTAAGTAATTATCAGACAGGAATCACCAATGTTACCCTTATGTCAGTGATAATCAGACAGGCTTCATAGATGTTACCTTTTGCAAGTAATTATCAAATATACTTCATCAATGTAACCTTATTGTCGATAATGATCAGACAGGCTTCATCAACGCTGCCCCATTGTCAATGATAATCAGACAACCTGCATCAATGTTACTTTAATGTCAGTTACGATCAGGCAGGCTTCATCAATGTAACCCTAATGTCAGTAATGATCAAACAAACTTCATCAATGTAACCTTATTGTCAATAATGATCAGACACACTTCATCAATGTAACCTTATTGTCAGTAATGATCAGACAGGCTTCATCAATGCTACCTTATTGTCAATAATGATTAGAGAGACTTTATCAATGTAACCCTATTGACAGTAATGATCAGACAAGCTTTATCAATGTTACCCTATTGTCAGTTATGATCAGACAGGCTTCATCAATGTTACCCTATTGTCAGTAATGATCAGACAGACTTCATCAATGTTTCTCTTGTTTCTCTATTATCAGTCAAGATCCGACAAATTCTTTAATTTTATTCTAGTGTCAGTAATGATCAGACAGACTTTATCAATGTCACCCTATTATCAGTAATGATCAGACAGACTTCATCAATGTTATCTTATTGTCAGTAATGATCAGACAGGCTTTATTAATGCTACCCTATTGTCAGTAATGCTCAGACAGGCTTTATCAATGCTACCTTATTGTCAGTAATGATCAGACAGGCTTCATTGATGTAACCCTCCTATATAGAAGGGTTAATATCACAGGAAACATTGTTACATCCGTTAACAGTGACACTGTCCTACAATGTATTTAATGAGAACTGTTAAAAACCTAACCAGCCGGTTATAACATATTTCATTTTTTTTCTTAAATAGTTTTACTCTATAAAAGAAATATTATGTAAAAGCTTTGAATCTATCACTAGGTTTATTATGCTGGGTTTATAAACAAAATAGCGACAGTACCATATAATAGTGGCGCTAGATCCAAGCAACGATATTTTCACTTAGCTAGATCTATAAGCAAAGTAACAGCGACAATGCAGGCGAAGGAACTAGTCGAACTTCCGATGCAATCCTCACCTTTAGCATATCACAACATATAACATGAATTTAAACAGTCACCATGAAACAATATACTATTTGGACATTACTATACCGTGTCAGTACGTAATGTTTCCATTGTACGTATGTAAATAAGTAGACTACGGAAGCATTAGATGACCCTTACTTCCGACGTTCGGTGAGGGATGTATCTTGTTTACTCAATTATCTGAAATATAACAAGACAATGTAAGCGATACACTACGGGGAATGTATAGAAACGAAGATGACGTTAATTCTAGTTTACTTATGTCTCGACCTTTACTTACTTGTACAACTGAACTATAGGACCTTGCGGACTCCGAATTTTCGATCATGAACTTTGTACATATGATACAGGGTACATGTGGTGAATGGTACATGTGATATAGTGTACATATGATACAGGGTACATTTGATCGAGGGAACATATGGTACAGGGTACATGTGATACAGGATACATGTGATGCAGGAAACATGTGACATCGGGTATATGTGATACAGGGTATATGTGATACAGGGTATATGTGATACAGGGTATATGTGATACATGGAAAATATGATACAAGGGTACACATGATACAGGGTTCATGTGGTAAAGGGTTTATATAATATAAGGAACATCTGATACCGGGTTCATGTTATACAGGGTATATGTGATACAGGGTACATGTGCTACAGGGTATATGTGATACAGGATACAAATGATACAGGGAACGTATGATATAGGATGCATGTGATAGGGGGTACATGTGATACAGGGTATATGTGATACAGGGTAAATATGATACAAGGGTACACATGATACAGGGTTCATGTGGTAAAGGGTTTATATAATATAAGGAACATCTGATACCGGGTTCATGTTATACAGGGTATATGTGATACAGGGTACATGTGCTACAGGGTATATGTGATACAGGATACAAATGATACAGGGAACGTATGATATAGGATGCATGTGATAGGGGGTACATGTGATACAGGGTATATGTGATACAGGGTAAATATGATACAAGGGTACACATGATACAGGGTTCATGTGGTAAAGGGTTTATATAATATAAGGAACATCTGATACCGGGTTCATGTTATACAGGGTATATGTGATACAGGGTACATGTGCTACAGGGTATATGTGATACAGGATACAAATGATACAGGGAACGTATGATATAGGATGCATGTGATAGGGGGTACATGTGATACAGGGTATATGTGATACAGGGTAAATATGATACAAGGGTACACATGATACAGGGTTCATGTGGTAAAGGGTTTATATAATATAAGGAACATCTGATACCGGGTTCATGTTATACAGGGTATATGTGATACAGGGTACATGTGCTACAGGGTATATGTGATACAGGATACAAATGATACAGGGAACGTATGATATAGGATGCATGTGATAGGGGGTACATGTGATACAGGGTATATGTGATACAGGGTAAATATGATACAAGGGTACACATGATACAGGGTTCATGTGGTAAAGGGTTTATATAATATAAGGAACATCTGATACCGGGTTCATGTTATACAGGGTATATGTGATACCGGGTACATGTGCTACAGGGTATATGTGATACAGGATACAAATGATACAGGGAACGTATGATATAGGATGCATGTGATAGAGGGTACATGTGATACATGATGCACGTGATACAGGTTACGTGATACAGGGTATATGTGATACAGGGTACGTGCTATACAGAGTATATTTTATAAAGGGTACATATGATACAGGGTTAAATGTGATACAGGGTACGTGCTATACAGGGTATATTTTATACAGGGTACATATGATACAGGGTATATTTTATACAGGGTACGTGCTATACAGAGTATATTTTATACAGGGTACATATGATACAGGGTAAAATGTGATACAGGGTACGTGCTATACAGAGTATATTGTATACAGGGTACATATGATACGGGGTTAAATGTGATACAGGGTACGTGCTATACAGGGTATATTGTATACAGGGTACATATGATACAGGGTAAAATGTGATAAAGGGTACGTGCTATACTCTGTATAGCCCGTACCCTGTATCACGTTTAACCCCGTATCATATGTACCCTGTATACAATATTATATGTATCCTGTATCACATATACCCTGAATAGCACGTACCCTGTATAAAATGTACTCTGTATAGCACGTGCCCTGTATCACATTTTCCCCTGTATCATATGTACCCTGTATAAAATGTACTCTGTATAGCACGTACCCGGTATCACATTTAACCCTGTATCATATGTTCCCTGTATAAAATATACCCTGGATAGAACGTCCCATGTATCACATTTTACCCTGTGTCATATGTACCCTGTATAAGATATACTCTGTATAGCCCGTACCCTGTATCACGTAACCTGTATCACGTGCATCATGTATATATAACATGTACCCTGTATTATATGTACCCTGTATACAACATACTCTGTATAGCACGTGCCCTGTATCACATTTAACGCTGTATCATATGTACCCTGTAGAAAATATACTCTGTATAGCACGTGCCCTGTATCACATTTGACCCCGTATCATATGTACCCTATATCACATGTACCCTGTATTATATGTACCCTGTATCATATGTACACTATATCACATGTACCCTATATAACATGTACCCTGTATTATATGTACCCTGTATCACAGTTAACCCTGTATCATATGTCCCCTGTATCATATGTACGCTGTATAAAATATACCCTGTATCATATTTACCCTGTATAAAATGTACTCTGTATAGCACGTGCCCTGTATCACATTTAACCCCGGATCATATGTACCCTGTAGAAAATATACTCTGTATAGCACGTACACTGTATCACATTTTACGCTGTATCATATGTACACTATATCACATGTACCCTGTACCATATGTTCCCTCGATCAAATGTACCCTGTATCATATTTACCCTGTATAAAATGTACTCTGTATAGCACGTGCCCTGTATCACATTTTACGCTGTATCATATGTACGCTGTATAAAATATACCCTGTATACAGGGTAAAATGAGATACAGGGTACGTGATATACAGAGTATATTGTATACAGGGAACATATGATACAGGGAACATGTGATACAGGGGACATGTGATACAGGGTAGGTGCTATACAGGGTATATTTTATACAGGGTACATATGATACAGGGTACATGTGATACAGGGTACATATGATACAGGGTAAAATGTGATACAGGGTACGTGCTGTACAGAGTATATTTTATAAAGGGTACATATGATACAGGTTTAAATGTGATACACGGTACGTGCTATACAGGGTACATTTTATACAGGGTACATATAATACAGGGTACATGTGATACAGGGTATATGTGATACAGGGTACATGTGCTACAGGGTATATGTGATACAGGGTACATATGATACAGGGTAAAATGTGATACAGGGTACGTGCTATACAGAGTATATTTTATAAAGGGTACATATGATACAGGGTTAAATGTGATACACGGTACGTGCTATACAGGGTACATTTTATACAGGGTACATATGATACAGGGTACATGTGATATAGGGTACATATGATACATATGTACATTGGTACTTATGATACAGGATACATATAATAAAGGGTACATGTGATACAGGGTACATGTTATATAGGGTACATGTGGAGGGTACATGTGATACAGGGCACATGTTATATAGGGTACAATATGTGATACAGGGTAAATATGATACAGCGTTAAATGTGATACACGGTACGTGCTATACAGGGTACATTTTATACAGGGTACATATGATACAGGGTACATGTTATATAGGGTACATGTGATACAGGGTACATGTTATATAGGGTAAATGTAATACATGGTACGCTCATTGTTTTTCTGATGCATCTGATTTTAAGTATTGTGGTCGAGTCGAGCCGTTTTGTTTTAGCATGATGTGTTTTATTTTTTTATTTTTATATCCTGTTTCAATGTAAGACATTATATTTAGAAGCTTTTCCCAAAAACAATGATTATGATCGACTTTTTAATACTTTACATTCAATAGCCTCGGAGTGCTGTAGACGAAGTCCCACGCCGTTCTGAACTTAGATTGAAACATGCACAACAGGATACAATGGAGGGGGACAAATTAGGAGGAGCGCTCGTAACATACAAACTAGAGCAAGGGGAATACTTCCATCACTTTGAAGAATTTGGATTATTCGAGAAATCGCTGTTAAGAGATTCTCTTTACGTGAAGTAAAACTAGCTTTTATACCTAGTGCTATCTTATAAACTATTTTAGCATTCGTTTATTACTTATAATGAATGGAAATGATTTTTTTTTCAAAACCAGCATGATCTATCGATTTAAAAGCAGGATACTAAGATGCTAAATTAGCAATATTTGAAACAGGTAATACAAAATGGTCCTTCGGTAATTTTAATTGAAATTAGGAATTAAAACTGAAACCAATTTCGTATCATTGATGCCAAACTACAATGTCAACGTATTAATATCACTCAAGTAAGATTTTATTATTTCATTTAATGCATCTGATATTGTTGTTGACGTTGCAGACAAAACGATCAGCTGGTTACACTCGATGGCTGGACGGTGAACGAAATGGATCACAGCTCGGTCGTTACGCTGTTCCTTAACTTAGAGATAGGAAAAGAACATGTGATGGTGAGGCTCACTGGTATACTGCCTATCTGTCCACTTATGTCAGAATAAGTTGCATTAAGCTTTCAAAACTAGAAAGAATGAAAATCAAAAATTGCAGCAATCAAAGCAGATACAAACATTTAATAAAATTGTGTTCCGAAAAACCTATCTCAATAATATATTGGGAAATTAACCTTAATATCAATGATGTACTAGAGTACACAAATGAATTCATATTCAAAACCTTACAGAACAACAAACTAAAAGAGTTCAGATGGAAATTATTAAATAAAATCCTAGTATCAAAGCAAATACTACATAAATGGAAATTGAGTGATACACCTAATTGTAATGTTTGTAACATACCAGAAGACTATGATTTTTTTCTCTCCATCAAATGCAGATATCTACAAAGTTTTAATAACACAATTAAGCACCTCTTTGATAAACCTAGATATAAAAAAAGGGTATGTTGACTTTAAAAAAACTTAGCAATTGGATATAAAATAGAACACTCATATTACAATGAACTCAATCACCTCCTAGCAGTGTGAAACATATTTACTGAAAAGGCGATGCAAAGTTTCGAGTTTTTCCCCTATAACGTTTCGAGTTCTTCCCCTATGACGTTTCGAGTTCTTCCCCTATGACGTTTCGAATTCTTCCCCTATGACGTTTCGAACCACCTGTTCGATCTCTAAATGTTTCATTCATGAAACAACTGACAAGCTACTTGTATAAACATCTAGATCTAGTTGTTCAAAGCCAGATTGGTTTATATCATTTGCTCAATGAAAAGAAATTCAAAGAAGGGAAAAAACTGGATAGTTGGTGACTCATTCCCCGGTTGTGCCATACTAATGAATACCACAAATTGTGCACGAGACGTAACATCTTTCGGGGCACAAGGGAATGCCTTAGTTTGTTTGGTGCGTATGAAGAGAGGATGTATGTGTTACCCTGTGCTGTCTCTTCAGTCTATAGGGGCTATATTTCCGTGTTTCTGTACTTGAATTTATTTTGGTTGTGTTTTAATTTTAAACAAAAATAGATTTTGTGAATTTATCATACATGGCTTTTCCGACGCTAGACAGTATAGCTTGTTGTGTATTCATGATCTCCTCATTCCTGTACTTGTACTTCAGTAAAGTTTTTGTTATTTTTCAGCTGGTAGCCAATCATCAAATTTCTACTGATTCTTTCCGGCAAATTACATTCTCATTACATGGTTTCATAACAGGTAAGAATAGCAACTTAAAGTGCACTGACGTATATGGTTTAACATATTACTATTATATTGTCACTTTCATTAAATATTGGTTTAGATCCCTTTATGCGCAATCAGTTCTCGTGAGTGACACATTTACAGAGTTGTTGTCGTTTGAAATAAACAGCTCCAAATAAGAACAGTTGTTGAGCGTGTAACCTAAAATCCGCCAGTCCTAAAACTTACAAGACTGACGAGTTTACAGTAATACAAATGAGAAACGAATACTTTGATAAGGGAAGGAACTCCACGTCCAGAACAATCAGTTACTATTTTATCTTTTAAATGTAAGGGATCGTACTTCAAGCCGACAATAGATATAGTAAAGTGGAACTCTTAAGTAAAAAGTTCAAAACTCGATATTAAGAAACATTGGTATATCGTATATGCATGTATGTTTCCCTGAGAGGCTATATTTTGTAAGCAATTTTTGTAAACAATTATGAACAAAAATACTGCTTCCCATTATACTTTAATAAGTCACTTAGATCATGAGGATCGAAGAGCGGTATCAATCTTCATGATCTCAGTGACTTATTAAAGTATACTGGTAAGCAGTATTTTTGTTCATAATTGCTAGACAGCTCACAAAATAAAGACCCTCAGGGTAAAATATACACGATGAACCAATTATTAAAAACCAGAATAATAAAATATTGAATAGTGTCTCTGCAGTTTAACTTCCACTCCTTATTATGCCGCTAAACGAAAAGAACCATACAATTAAAACCCCAGTTCACGGAAGCAGGCTTCCTTTAACATAAATACAAAACACAATGTAACACTATTGTATAAAAACAAGGATGCTATGTATTATTCCTCCTACATGTCTACACAGTAGAAGTCGTACCCTGAACTTACAATGTGGATGTTTGCTTACTTATAGAATGTTAGGGACTTTTTTTGTGAATATTACAATATTTGTATTTGAAAACGCTGTTTGTTAAGTCCTCTTAAAACCTATTAACAAGAATAATGGCATGTCCACAGCATAATTTGTGTCTTTCGTGATCGCATGATAATTTAAGTCTTTGATTGATTTTTGTTTAATAATGATATATACTAGCGGAAAAAAAGAAACTGTGCATGCGGAGAATTGTTATAGAACATGTATTACCAACTGTATATACATGAACATTCACACACATAACCGAGTATGACACATACACACTATCCGTGTGTAATTGACAGTTTTTCCCGTGCAGTTTGCTCTCTATAGGCGTTGACCAGTTTGCACGTGTTTCTCGTCCAGCCATCCAATTCGACATTGAAAGTTTATTTTTCTACTGTTGGGTCACTCTGTTGAGACTTGTAAACAGTAAAAACAGCATTATAAATTTTAATTTGTGATTAATGCTATGCCGAGGCTCAATGAAAATGACTGCCTCCGGATTATTGGTATGCTTCAAGCTGGTATGGGCCAAGCCGTTGTCTCTACACGTTTTCATGTCCATCGAAAGACAATCCGGGATTTGTGGAGACGACATCAACAGTTTGGCCAAGTCGGCGATCGACCTCGTGCGGGACGTCCACGTGTGACGTCACGTCAACAGGTCAACCATATTCGGCTTGTCCATTTGAGAAATCGCTTCCAAACGGCAAGATTGACTGCACGGACAATCCCTGGTTTGCTACCAATAAGACCGAGAACTGTACGGAACTGATTGCGTGAACGAGCTATCCGTCCGCGACGTCCTGTAATCCACCCAGTTCTTCTGCCACGTCATCGTGTAGCACGTCTGGACTGGTGCAGAAGGCATCTGCGATTTACTCGACGGGATTGGGCAAGCATTTTGTTTACGTACGAGTCGCGAGGTCACCTGGATATTAGTGACGGCCGTTCCAGAGTATATCGTCGCGTTGGAGAACGTTTCCGTGACGCGTGTGTGGTACAGCGACGTTCTTTCAGCGGAGGCAGCGTTATGATTTGGGGCGGCATCACAGCCAACGGGTGAACGCCTCTGATGGGTTTTTTAACGGGAATTTGAACGCGCTACGTTACCGTGACGAGATCCTCCGGACCCAGGTCGTTCCATTCGTGCAAGGGCAGCAACGTCGCATTACGCTACAGCAGGACAACGTCAGGCCACACACAGCTCGTGTCGCTATAGACTTTCTTGCACAGCAGAACGTTGACGTGTTGCCCTGGCCTGCTGTATCCCCCGATCTGTCACCCATTGAACACGTCAGGGATGAAATGAAGCGCATATTACGGGCATTACCTAATCAATCAGCCGGTGACGTTGGCCGATTCGGCTGCAGCGTTGGTACAGATCTGGAATGCCATCCCACAAGCATTCGTGAACCGTTTGATAGGCTCCATGTGTCGACGTTGCCAGGCTTGCAGGCTTGCATTTAGGCAAACGGTGGATATACGAGGTATTAACTTTGTGAACTCAGTATTGACTCCTGCTGTGTTTACGTCACACCTGAGCCAAACTTATTGATTCCATAACGTGGAAAATGGAATGCAACTGTTAATAAATAACAAATAAATTGTCCCTAAAAACCTTGTTGTTCTACGTCATAAACATTTTTTTTATAACACACTTTAGGCATGCACAGTTTCTTTTTGTCCGCTAGTATATATGTTTACCTTGTCTATTTCTAACAGAAGAACATGAGGATGAGGAAAAGCCAGAGGAAATGCTTCGGATAGAGAACTTTACACTAGCGGTTATGCCATTGAATGATATCACAGACGAGGTGAACATTTCTCTGGAGAATGAGGAGCATATCTACCTGAATAAAGACCTCCTCTTTGTCTCCACTAGGTCTGTTGATACAGACAGGTCAGGTATGGTGATCACGTATGTCCTACTAAATAGTAATTAAAGCATGGTTAACACGTGTGTCATACAGTGGTTTTTAAATAATTAACGAAGTACAGTATGGTGATCACAAAAGTCAACCTATACAAATATGGAGTGATTCCAGCAAAGAGCTTCATCACTAATACAGCACTGGTGACAAACTGTCTAGGTTCCCATCGTGTCTTACACTACATTGTACATGTGTACTTTTTTTGATTCTGTAGTTCGATTCATAAGAAAACGACGTCAAAAATGGGTTGGCTCACACGTTCAAATAACCTCAACATTTAAACAAAAGGACGCTGGATTTGTAGCGATTGACGAAAAAGGAAATGTGGTAAGAATGTCAAATATCTTGATCGAATATATTTTATATTCACATTTACTTCGGCTTTTGATTTCTGGACTAACTATCAAACCTTTTTTATAAATGTATCCTTGATGTAACAGTCTTCACTGTTGATATGTTCACAGCTGACGTTGAAAGATAAAGAAATTTCTGTCATTAAAACCGTTGTTTTTAATTTTCTTTAATATTTTCTTCGCCACTCTTCATGATATACTGGGACTTTAATTTGACTTGCCAAACTAACGTAAACAGAAGCAAAGTAGTAAATACAGGGGTGGCAAGACTTGGTTATCCTGTGGTGAAACGTTAGATTTATTACATGTACCAGGTTCTCGCCTTCTGCAAATACATGCACTCAAATCAGTTTTTTCGTTAGAGTTTTCTATTTTTTCATTTGCTTCATTTAATTTTATTTAATTTATTCAAAATAACCTCTTCGTAATTATCGCAGGCATTCTGATATACAATCGATAGGTGTCATCTAACAACTAGAAAATATATAGTAAATAGGATGCTTTGGGGAGTTTCGTGGAAATGACGTTCGGCTTGTGATTGTGATCGTTATAAAAGTATATAAAATAGTTTATTATCTTATTGACAGGCTATGCTCCCTCAATTTCAACAAAATGCTGTTTTCATAGCCAAGTACAATAACTGGGGCATATGGTCTATTAAGTCCAAATATTGCGGTAAGTACTGTTTGTGAGGTTTTCTCTTACACATGTACTTGGGCGTCCAGTAAGCGAATGTCTCTGTGTAATACGATCGCGCTGCGCTTATGCAGGGATATATAATGACTATGGTCAACCTTGCTGCGATTGTGTATGGCCCAAAGTTCCGTTGATAAAGACTGGCGTCGCGTGAAATAAAACAAACCTTTCAATTAAATATATTTAGCGCAAAGTACCCACGTTTATGCTTAAATATCAAACATATATATATTACGTTAAACAAATCCCTCTTTAATCCCTACTGATTATCAAGGTGCCATATCAATAATTTGTATATATAGCATAGGTATCCACCTTTTGCCCTGCTATATCCTATATTTTAGAATGAGTTTCTAACCCAACAGACAGGATTGATACCAAAAAGATAAAGTAGTATAAAAGAGACTATCATACCAACAGACCAGTGCTAACATTTATTGTCGTCCAGCAATGCCAAACACGACTTATAACAATCCACATACCATAGGGGAATCATTTCAAACTGAACTAACGCGTTATGTAACGTCTGAATTTATTTTTAAAGACATATAGGAAGAAAAACTGAATAAATAACCATTAATCAGCCTAAACTAGCTTTAACAACAATGATTACAAGAAAACTCAACCATTTATAAGCCAGCATTATCACCGCAGGTTCAAATCTTATACTTTCACTTACGGAAACCAGTTATTTAGAATGTTTGCAACTTTGTGAAATGATAAATCACCTGTTATTTTAAGACATATACACGAAATGTACCATCATCATATTCGAGAGGAATGTTGAAACCAAGAATTCCACGTTAATATTTCAAACATGCACAGACGTCTGGTTTTCGATCTCTACTGGGTTAGAGTGCTGAGGGGATGGGCTTACATTATGCTTAACATGCAATTATAGTGAATTTATCATTTAAACAACAGATGTTTTAGTGGATATTCAACGGGAAAATATATATGCATTATAACAAATGATTACAACGTGGGGCCATACATTTAAAAAGAGTGTTGCCAGAAATATAGCTGAAGCAGTCACAGTTTCTATTGGCAATTGTATATGCCGTATATTACCGTATGCCGTATATTGCCGTATTCCGTATATTGCTATCTGATTGCACAACTAGATATCGTTCAATGTGTGTGAATTGTTAAGCACATTTGAGTAACTTACAAGATGTTCAGAGCCTCTCAGTAAAATATCGAGTAGCCTTCTGGATTAGAAATCTGTTTACGTGTAACACTTACATCTCGAGTAGCCTAAATGAGTAAAACACCCACATCACCGCCACTTCCTGATTAGCGTCGGTAAGGGATTCGCGTGCTTTTATAACTTGAGTACATCTGCAGTTCTAAGACCGGCCAGGCCACAAGTCATAAACTTGTCGTCACTTGTGATTTGTAATTTCCATGTTACCTGGCAAATTATCAAACGCATGGTATCTTGTACAATTATATGATTAAGATACGAATCTCTTAACTGTAATAGGTGTAAATGTATGTGTGACTATATGTATCGCAATTGCTATCCTAACGCTGCAACTGGTTACTGCGATGATCATATATCCGTCTACAAACGAAAATACATTTGCTTCACGTGTCTTTTTATTTTTAACTTTATTTCCAGGTCATTTTCTTGCCGAGCAGAATAGAAGACTTTGCTCTATTCCTAATGACCGGGATGGCTATTTCGTCATCAAACCTTCTAACTGCAGAAATTGTCTCTGAATATATACTCCACGACACTGAATGGAGGACTGGCTATCGACGCACAACAACTTTTACATAAACTGTTTTATTGATAATTGTATATATTACATTGCTTATGCATATGATATGGCATATGTTAGGGATGACCATTTCTACATCAACAGTTTGTCGTTATAGGACCATAGCAGCATTGGCGAAAATATTAATTTCGTAAAATGTTACCTATCAATGACCTATCAATGAACTTTTAGGTGAAGTACTAAAGATTTTTTTATAACATTTATATTGCAAGTATTTATTAACTCCTGTAATCGGTGTTCTGCTCGAATTTCTTTTCGTTATCGCATCTGCATGTAGTTTTTTAACTCAGTTTTGCAGTTTGTCACATATAAACTCCCATTGATGGGTTGAATATAATGACATGTTTTGTAGGACAAGAACATATTAAAATACGGTTATTTCGTGTGTATGTTTACACGAAGGAAATAGAGTCAGCAGATTGCTCGCGGGATATCTACTTCATAAAAACTATTAAATGTAATGTTTATCAGGTATAATTCCAACGTCAGATATATACGAACTCTCCTCTGTACTTATCTGGATATGTTACAATGTTATACGTTTGATTTGATATAATTATGGATTGTTTTACGGTACTTCCTTGATAAAGTTATATTTCCATTCCCAGAACTGCTAGACACTTAACTCTGATGTAAATAGTGATGGCACTCCCAGTACTGCTAAACACTCAACTCTGATGTAAACAGTCACGCCACTCCCATTACTGCTAAACACTGAACTCTGATGTAAACAGTCACGCCACTCCCAGTACTGCTAAACAGTAAACTCTGATGTAAACAGTAACGGCACTCCCAGTGCTGCTAAACAATAAACCCTGATGTAAACAGTAATGATACTCTCAGTACTGCTAAACACTCAACCCTGATGTAAACAGTAATGACACTCTCAGTACTGCTAAACACTCAAATCTGATGTAAACAGTCACGCCACTCCCAGTACTGCTAAACACACAACTCTGATGTAAACAGTCATGCCACTCCAAGTACTGCTAAACACTCAACTCTGATGTAAACAGTCACGCCACTCCCAGTACTGCTAAACACACAACTCTGATGTAAACAGTCATGTCACTTCAAGTACTGCTAAACACTCAACTTTGATGTAAATAGTAATGGCACTCTCAGTACTGCTAAACACTCAACTCTGATGTAAACAGTAATGACACTCTTAGTACTGCTAAACACTTAACTCTGATGTAAACAGTCAAGTCACTTCAAATACTGCTAAACACTCAACTCTGATGTAACAGTCAAGTCACTTCAAGTACTGCTAAACACTCAACTTTGATGTAAATAGTGATGGCACTCCCAGTACTGCTAAACACTCAACACTGTTGTAAACAGTCATGACACTCCCAGTACTGCTAAACACTTGACTCTGAGGTAAACAGTAATGACACTCCCAGTACTACTAAACACTTAACTCTGATGTCAACAGTAATTACACTCCCAGTCCTGCTAAACACTCAACTCTGATGTAAAGAGTAATGACATTCTCAGTACTGCTAAACACTTAACTCTGATGTAAACAGTCAAGTCACTTCAAGTACTGCTAAACACTCAACTTTGATGTAAACAGTAATGACACTCCCAGTACTGCTAAACACTCAACTCTGATGTAAACAGTAATGACACTCCAAGTACTGCTAAACACTCAACTCTGATGTAAATAGTCATGACACTCCCAGTACTGCTAAACACTCAACCCTGATGTAAAACAGTCATCACTCTCCCAGTACTGCTAAACACTCAACTCTGATGTAAACAGTAATGACACCCCCAGTGCTACTAAACACTCAACTCTGATGTAAACAGTCATGACACTCCCAGTACTGCTAAACACTTAACTTTGATGTAAACAATAATGGCACTCCGAGTACTGCTAATTACTCAACACTGATGTAAACAGTAATGACACTCCCAGTACTGCTAAACACTCAACCCTGATGTAAACAGTAATGACAATATCAGTACTGCTAAACACTCAACCTTGAATAAAACAGTCATGACACTCTCAGTATTGCTAAACACTTGACTCTGATGTAAACAGTAATGACACTCCCAGTACTGCTAAACACCCAACTCTGATGTAAACAGTCATGACACTCCCAGTACTGCTAAACTCTCAACTTTGATGTAAACAGTAATGGCACTCCCAGTACTGCTAAACTCTCAACTCTGATGTCAACAGTAATGACACTCCCAGTACTGCTAAACTCCCAACTCTGATGTAAACAGTCATGACACTCCCAGTACTGCTAAACACTCAACTTTGATGTAAACAGTCATGTCACTCCAAGTACTGCTAAACACTTAACTCTGATGTAAACAGTCATGTCACTCCCAATCCTGCTAAACACTCAACTCTGATGTAAACAGTAATGGCACTCCCAGTGCTGCTAAACACTCAACTCTGATGTAAACTGTCATTACACTCCCAGCACTGCTAAACACTCAACTCTGATGTAAATAGTAATTACACTCCCAGTACTGCTAAACACTCAACTCTGATGTAAAAAGTAATGGCACTCCCAGTACTGCTAAACACTTAACTCTGATGTAAACTGTCAAGTCACTTCAAGTACTGCTAAACACTCAACGCTGATGTAAACAGTAATGACCCTCCCAGTGCTACTAAACAATCAACTCTGATGTAAACAGTAATTACACCGCCAGTACTGCTAAACACTCACCTCTGATGTAAACAGTTATGACACTCCCAGTACTGCTTAACACTCACTCCCAGTACTGCTAAAAACTCAACTCTGATGTAAACTGTCAAGTCACTTCAAGTACTGCTAAACACTCGACTCTGATGTAAACAGTAATGACGCTCCCAGTACTGCTAAACACCTAACTCTGATGTAAACAGTCATGACATTCCCAGTACTGCTAAACACACAACTCTGATGTAAACAGTATTGACACTCTTAGTACTGCTAAACACTTAAATTTGATGTAAACAATAATGGAACTCCCAGTACTGCTAAACCCTCAACTCTGATGTAAACATTAATGACACTCCCAGTACTGCTAAATACTCAACCCTGATGTAAACAGTAATGACATCCCAGTATTGCTAAACACTTGACTCTGATGTAAACAGTAATGGCACTCCCAGTGCTGCTAAACACTCAACTCTGATGTAAACAGTAATGACACTCCCAGTGCTACTAAACACTCAACTCTGATGTAAACAGTAATGACACTCCCAGTACTGCTAAACACTTAACTTTGATGTAAACAATAATGGCACTCCCAGTACTGCTAAACACTCAACTTTGATGTAAACATTAATGACACTCCCAGTACTGCTAAACACTCAACCCTGATGTAAACAGTAATGACAATATCAGTACTGCTAAACACTCAACCTTGAATAAAACAGTCATGACACTCCCAGTATTGCTAAACACTTGACTCTGATGTAAACAGTAATGACATTCCCAGTACTGCTAAACACCTAACTCTGATGTAAACAGTCATGACACTCCCAGTACTGCTAAACACCTAACTCTGATGTAAACAGTCATGACGCTCCCAGTACTGCTAAACACTCAACTACACTCAACTCTGATGTAACAGTCAAGTCACTTCAAGTACTGCTAAACACTCAACTTTGATGTAAACATTAATGACTCTCCCAGTACTGCTAAACACTCAAATCTTATGTAAACAGTAATGACACTCCCAGTGCTACTAAACACTCATCTCTGATGTAAACAGTAATGACATCTGATGTAAACAGTAATGACATTCCCAGTATTGCTAAACACCTAACTCTGATGTAAACAGTAATGACATTCCCGGTACTGCTAAACACCTAACTCTGATGTAAACAGTCATGTCACTCCCAGTCCTGCTAAACACTCAACTCTGATGACTGCTAAACCCTTAACTCTGATGTAAACAGTAATGACACCGCTAGTACTGCTAAACACTCAACTCTCCCAGTACTGCTAAACACTTAACTTTGATGTAAACAATAATGGCACTCCCAGTACTGCTAAACCCTCAACTCTGATGTCAACAGTAATGACACTCCCAGTACTGATAAACATCTAACTCTGATGTAAACAGTCATGACGCTCCCAGTACTGCTAAACACTCAAACTCAACTTTGATGTAAACAGTAATGGCACTCCCAGTAAACAGTAATGACACTCCCAGTGCTACTAAACACTCATCTCTGATGTAAACAGTAATGACAATACCAGTACTGCTAAATACTCAACCCTGATGAAAACAGTAATGACAATATCAGTACTGCTAAACACTCTACCTTGAATAAAACAGTCATGACACTCCCAGTAAGTACTGCTAAACACTCAACCCTGATGTAAAACTGTCATGACACTCCCAGTACTGCTAAACATCTAACTCTGATGTAAATAATGACACTCCCAGTACTGCTAAACATCTAACTCTGATGTAAATAATGACACTCCCAGTACTGCTAAACATCTAACTCTGATGTAAACAGTAATGACATTCCCGGTACTGCTAAACACCTAACTCTGATGTAAACAGTAATGACATCTGATGTAAACAGTAATGACACCGCTAGTACTGCTAAACACTCAACTCTGATGTCAACATTAATGACACTCCCAGTACTGCTAAATACTCAACCCTGATGAAAACAGTAATGACAATATCAGTACTGCTAAACACTCTACCTTGAATAAAACAGTCATGACACTCCCAGTATTGCTAAACACTTAACTCTGATGTAAACAGTAATGACACTCCCAGTACTGCTAAACATCTAACTCTGATGTAAACAGTCATGACATTCCCAGTACTGCTAAACACTCAACTTTGATGTAAACAGTAATGACACTCCCAGTACTGCTGAACACTCAACTCTGATGTAAACAGTAATGACACTCTCAGTACTGCTAAACACTCAACTCTGATGTAAACTGTAATGACACTCCCAGTACTGCTAAACACTCAACTTTGATGTAAACAGTCATGTCACTCCAAGTACTGCTAAACACTCAACTCTGATGTAAACAGTCATGTCACTCCCAGTCCTGCTAAACACTCAACTCTGATGTAAACAGTAATGGCACTCCCAGTCCTGCTAAACACTCAACTCTGATGTAAACAGTCATGACACTCCCAGCACTGCTAAACACTCAACTCTGATGTAAACAGTAATTACACTCCCAATACTGCTAAACACTCAACTCTGATGTCAACAGTAATTGCACTCTCAGTACTGCTAAACGCTCAACTCTGATGTCAACAGTAATGACACTCCCAGTACTGCTAAACCCTCAACTCTGATGTCAACAGTAATGACCCTCCCAGTACTGCTAAACACTCAACTTTGATGTAAACAGTCATGTCACTCCAAGTACTGCTTAACACTTAACTCTGATGTAAACAGTCATGTCACTCCCAGTCCTGCTAAACACTCAACTCTGATGTAAACAGTAATGACACTCCCAGTACTGCTAAACACGCAACTCTGATGTAAACAGTAATGCCACTCCCAGTACTGCTAAACACTCAACTTTGATGTAAACAGTCATGTCACTCCAAGTACTGCTAAACACTCAACTCTGATGTAAACAGGAATGACACTCTCAGTACTGCTAAACACTCAACTCTGATGTAAACAATAATGACACTCCCAGTACTGCTAAACACGCAACTCTGATGTAAACAGTAATGCCACTCCCAGTACTGCTAAACACTCAACCCTGATGTAAACATGAATGACACTCCCAGTACTGCTGAACACTCAACCCTGATGTAAACAGTCACACCACTCCCAGTACTGCTAAACACGTAATTCTGTGGTAACAGTCATGACACTCCCAGTACTGGTAAACACTCAACTCTGATGTAAACAGTCACACCACTCCCAGTACTGCTAAACACGTAACTCTGTGGTAACAGTCATGACACTCCCAGTACTGCTAAACACTCAACTCTGATGTAAACAGTCACAAGACTCCCAGTACTGCTAAACACGTAACTCTGTGGTAACAGTCATGACTCTCCCAGTACTGCTAAACACTCATCTCTGATGTAAACAGTAATTACACTCCCAGTACTGCTAAACACTCAACTCTTATGTAAACAGTAATTACACTCCCAGTACTGCTAAACACTCAACTTTGATGTAAATAGTAATGGCACTCTCAGTACTGCTAAACACTCAACTCTGATGTAAACAGTCACACCACTCCCAGTACTGCTAAACACGTAATTCTGTGGTAACAGTCATGCCACGCCAAGTACTGCTAAACACTCAACTCTGAAGTAAACAGTCATGACACTCCCAGTACTGCTAAATACTCAATGTAAACGATATAATACAGTGCCTGTTTTAGAGAATCAAACGTTCATGCATACCTTAAATGATAAAACTTGAACATTTGTATAATTTTGTTATCTTAATTTATAATTGAAAATATATAGGATTTTCGATTTGACAGATATCGCATAGTCCGCACTTTTAATTTATTTTCGAAAATATTTCGTCACATCGGATATTTCACCAGATAGCCACGGAGGGGATCTTTCGAGGTAAAACAACGTAAATCCCGACGGTAAGATACAAGAAATACGGCAATATTAATTGGATCGGAGAATTTGTCTTCCATATTAACTTCAAACCCCCTGGGATTATATGATGTTAATACGTAATAACCTAATATGGACGTTGTCCTCTTTATTTAATTTTGTTCCTTTTGTTTTTAAAAGTGCACATAGTGTTTCGAAGAAGTGTGTAGCTCTCACAGGATACCGGGTTAATTTGCTTAACACGTTATTTAGCCGTTATTCCGCTAACTATTCATTTCATTATCGATGTTCCTCGTGATATTATTTTGGCACTTTATTGGGTCAATGAAAAATAAGTTATACGGGAAAAGTAATTCATTAATCACGTAGCATATGCACATACTGAGAAAACTAATCATCCTGGCAAAGGAGCACAATGCAGTGAGTTCGCGACAGGTGTACGTGAAATGTACGTCTTATTATGGCAAAGGAGCACAAGGCAGTGAGTTCGCGACAGGTGTACGTGAAATGTACGTCTTATTATGCATTGATAGAAAGAAAAAAGAAAAGCTATTTTTTCAATGATTTATGCCGGAAATAAATCTTCATCCATTATTCCTCGCATTTACAAGTGTTCTCATTCCATTTCTAGAATTTGAATTCAATTTTTACTTCATGCGTAACAGAAGTCACTTTTTACAATCGACTTCATGAGTCGAACTTCTGATTATTAATTCCATCTCCCGAATGATTGAGATACAGGGGCGTCTCTGAGTCTGTATCAAGCTATTGGAGAGTTCACCACCGTGAAATATTTGATTGTATATTTGTAAAGATAAAACATAAAAGCAATTAAGGTCAACAGTACGAACGAATCTAAATACATTGTATACTATTTTCATAATCATTTTCGTAAAATGTTTGCTTTAGTCCTTATCAAACACGGAAAGATTCCATTAAGTCAGATGTTGCGATGCTATTTCGTTTAGTCCTTATCAAACACGGAAAGATTCCATGAAGTCATATGTTGTGATGCTATTTCGTTTAAATTTGGAGAGCTTGAAAAAAGTAAAGAAACAAGAATTTAGAAAAAATGGAAGAGTCAAACTCAATAGATAGCCTTGTAATTTACCAACTGACTAGGAATTTAAAATTCACAGCACCAGAACGAGTGTCCCATTTCCGGCTGAAAAGCGAATGAACAGAAAAACAAAAACAAAAGAAAATGGAATATATGTTATATGACATGTACAGGACCAGTTGCATAAATCCAGAAGAAACTCCTTGTTGTTGCATAGTCTTCTATATAGAAAGGAGACAACTCTAAGGGTAAAATATACTCTTAGTGGATTTTCTATAAGAGATTATACGTGATACAGTGGTATTATTTACCTTAAACCTCATAACTCTATTTTATGACTATTTTATCTTTGATTTAAAATAAAAGCTGACAATCCATCACTTGCTGTTATGTTTTTAATTGGTGCTACATGTATATAGTGATGATAATGATTGGCAATGACTCGTAGCATTTGTCAACATGATGTTTCTGTTATTAAAACGATATTTCTAATTCTAGGCAAAATTTTGCTCTATACAGAAATGTTGACTATTGACCATTGTTATTTATTTGGTTCCTTTTTATGTTTATCATTATTTTATCATTGCTGCTCTAAGAGTAACTGTTTTCTTGTTTACCGATAAAGCTGTTATTTTGTTCTAATTTAATTTAAGGTTCCCCCATACCACTGCCAAACCAATTAGCTGGTCCTACTCTTCTACAGTTAAATCCAAAATAAAATAGAGGCGAGGTTACTACCGTACTTATACGACACACCAGATTGCAGTTGGACAGTGATCCTTAATATGACGTCATATAAAGAATAATGGTGGCGATAACTGCAGTCCCGGCGTGTTGTCAATGGTAAACGTCGAAACACGATGATAAACATCAACGTAATAACATACACTTTACATTGTTAATATTTGATTTATTCATAATATCGTTAATGTACAATACCACTGAAGCAAGAAAGTACGTTGTTTAGCCGACTACAACTGCCGGCTCCTTGCTGACTGACATAGGGGAGACGGTCGTTGTTCCTAAACAAGGAATATTGTTTAATAACACAAGACAACACAACGCTGATAACTTATTCAATGTATTACACTGTATTTTAATCAGTTTTACAAGAACAAACAAACTAATTAAAGTATTGGATGACAACAAGTTTGGGTAATCATGCAATAGCAGCATATGTTTTCTGTTGCAATTGTTCTTTGGTGACCCGTGTTCTATTGGACAATTAAGGATTTACCGGGTTCTTTCTGACAGATTTTCTAATTGACAATTAAGGATTAACCGGGTTCTTTCTGACAATGTTTTTATTTGTCAATTAAGGATTATCCGGGTTCTTTCTGACAGATTTTCTATTTGACAATTAAGGATTATCCGTGTTCATTCTGACAATTGTTTTCCTTTTTGACAATTAGGGATTATCCGGGTTCTTCCTGACAAATTTTCTTTTTAACAATTAAAGACTATCGGGGTTCTTCCTGACTGATTTTTTATTTGACAATTAAGGATTATCCGGGTTCTTTCTGACCGATTTTCTATTTGTCAATTAAGGATTATCCGGGATCTTTCTGACCGATTTCTGGCAATATGTCTTCATAAACTAGCAAACTATTAGTGTTTGACAAATGTGATATATAATTATGTAATTAGCATACAGTGATTTTACTAAGCAGCAAATAAAAGAGTGAGAGATATTAAAAGGCAGCCTATGTTACCGTTGTTCTAACTCGGTATATTCGGATTTATAACGTGTTGTTAAATGTGTTCTGGGCATAGTGAGGTAAACCACTAGTTTATACGACATACCAAACGTACAAAAATCGTGAAACATAAATGGGAAACAACAGAAAATGTAATCGTTGTGCTAATACATGTATGTGCTGATTAATTAGCTTGAATATTATTTGTTTAAAGATGTACATATACATACCTCCATCACACAACATCTTCGCAGAGGCATCGCTTATCGTCGTTAATGCCGAAACAAGATCATTACCACAGGACAGCAGAGCAGGTGAGGTGTAAAGACATTCGGAGGACAACTTAAGCGACCTGCAGGGAACAGGTGTAAGTGATGATATTAAACGGGTAAATAATGCATTTATGTAGTTCAGAGAAAGGTAAACGGGTGGTAGTTATATAGTAGACGGCGACTGGTGTTTATGACAAACGTGAATCGGAAACAGAAGTTAGCGATAATATCAACAGGAATATAGCGTAAGGGGGAAACAATAACAGGATGCGTGTATCTGTGGCCATAGCTCACAATAAACGTGTGTTTAGGATAAACATGGACAGAGAGGATACCAGAAATAAATAAATCAGGAAATAAGTGTTAGATAAAAGTAAAAAGTCAGCAGACAAACGGAATTGATCGACAATCGTTAATGTTAGATTTTATGTTTAGAAACAATTTGTCACCTTATGGCTATCATCACATATCAATGTTACAATGTAACTATTATCCTGTATCAACGTCACAAAGTAGCAATTATCCTGTGTCAACGTCACAAAGTAGCCATTCTCCTGTATCAACGCTACAAAGTAACCATTATCCTGTATCAACGCTACAAAGTAACCATTATCCTGTATCAACGTCACAAAGTAGCAATTATCCTGTATCGACGTTACAAAGTAACCATTATCATTTATCAACGTTACAAAGTAACCATTATTATTTATCAACGTCACAAAGTAACCATTATCCTGTATCAACGCTACAAAGTAACCATTATCCTGTATCAATGCTACAAAGTAGCAATTATCCTGTATCAACGCTAAAAGTAACCATTATCCTATATCAACGCTACAAAGTTGCCATTATCCTGTATCAATATTACAAAGTAACCATTATCCTGTATCAATATTACAAAGTAACCATTATCCTGTATCAATATTACAAAGTAACCATTATCCTGTATCAACGCTACAAAGTAACCATTATCACTTTTCAACGATACAGAGTTACCATTGTCACGAATCAACGTTATATTGTCGTTATGCACTGTTATTAAAACAAAATTATATCTTAAACTAGTTCTACGTTTATACAGGGAATCTTATGTACTTTTTTTGGTTCTAAAATTAATATCGCATCGTAATGCATTTTTCCATATATCCTTAAACAAATTATCGTATTGTTTGTAATATCATAATACAATTGTACATTTTCATCATTTCTTCTAATTCACTAAATCAACTATACCATAAAGTGCATCGTGAGCCTTTTGATAATGATTAAAACATAATCTTTGAAATAAAACATACTTACGTGCACGTTATTTCTTTAACGGATAAATCTGCTTCAATCAGCTTGGCTACTATCTGCTGTGTCTTGTTGGCACATCTTCTTCCTATTTGTGTGTAGTTGATTCGCTCTAAACACTGATGTCCATTCACTAAAACTACAGAAAACAAAACAATCACGTGTATGAACCTATTTTTCTATCCATATTATCATGAAAATGCCGCTGTACCTGTCGTGAAATTCATGCAAGGCATTAATCTCAAGAACATTCAACAGTAAACTTTACATTGTAGTTGAACGCATAAAAGATGAACGGTTGCAACCACTTTGGATGGTCGTACCATACTATGCCAGGTGCACAAGAGCAGAACGTACAACAATGTGTTTAGTAGGCCAGCACTAAATGTGCAAGTGCACGTGTTAGTGGGGTACAATGTATTGTAGTGGAATGTACATTTGTTCTGCAGATGACATTCGAGCTACTCTTCATGTAATCACTCGTCTTAATAGTAATATCGCGTCAAACGTTTTGGCGAGTTATACCTATTTTGGTAGGACATTGCAAAGGTAAAATCAGCAAATTTGATAGCAGTATTAATCAGGTTTTGTTGAGATAAATGGGGTTAATACTTCAATGGATCTTTTACAAAATTAACTACAGCTGCGCATATCACTTAATTACTAAATCACATTTATAATTGATCTCAAAACAATTCACTAGTACAGACTTTTTCACTACTTTCAAATAAACCCCAATATCACTTAGAAAAGCTTGTAACAAATTAGAAATGGAACATATAAAATAACTACTTTACCTGATTTCTGCTGGCACATTATTTCCATCACATGGTGCAGTTGCTCATTGCTCATGATAGCTGGCTCGGTGCCGTTAATTTCGAAACATTTGATCATATGATCGTAGCAGGCCACATACAGGTCAATGTGACTTTAAAATAAAAATATGAATCTAAGCAGTTCTTCTTAAGCACATTTTTTTTATATCAACTAATGATCATATCAAAAGCACATGTATTGCCTTTTATCCTAAAGTGGTGATTTATTTTAAGAATACACTATACTATAGGTCACTTCAATAATTGCGTTGGACAGAACGAAGGTAGAAATTACGGTATTAGGAATTCATTTGAAAACTACTATATCTTTGGATCATAACGTGATGTCAATATGGACTTAGCCCAAATGATCAAACATTGAATACTTTAATTCTGCGAAGCAGATACTTAAAATAACCATAAAGTTTAAAAAGATCTACTTAGAATCCACGTAGTCACTGAATCACAGTAAAATATAAGTCATCGTTATATACAAAAAACTGTAAAGTACAAATCACTGTAAACTCTAAATCATTATAAAATACAAAACACGATTAACTAAAGATCACTGTGAATTATAAATCATTGTAAACTACAAAGCACTGTTAACTACAGATCACTGGGAATTATAACTCATTGGAAACCTAAAACACTGTTAACTACAAATTGCTGTGAATTATAAATCATTGTAAATTACAAAACACTGTTAACTACAGATCACTGTGAATTACAAATCATTGTAAACTACAAAGCACTGTTAACTACAGATCACTGTGAATGATAAATCATTGTAAACTACAAAGCACTGTTAACTACAAATCGCTGTAAACTCTGTATCATTTTAAACTACAAACCACTGTTTACTGCAGAACACTCTAAACTATAAATCATTGTAAACTACCAAACACTGTTAACTACACATCATTGTGAACTAAAAAAATGTTATAATATACAAAACACTGTTAACTACAGATCGCTGTGAATTATAAAGCATTGTATACTACAAAACACTGTTAACTACAAATCACTGTGAATTATAAATCATTGTAAACTTAAAACACTGTTAACTACAGATCACTGTGAATTATAAATCATTGTAAACTACAAAACACTGTTAACTACAGATCACTGTGAATTATAACTCATTTTAAACTTAAAACACTGTTAACTACAAATCGATGTAAACTAAAAATCAGTATAAACTACAAAACATAGTTAACTACAAAACACTGTGAATTATAAATCATTGTAAACCTAAAACACTGTTAACTACAAATTGCTGTGAATTATAAATCATTGTAAACTACAAAACACTGTTAACTACAGATCACTGTGAATTATAAATCATTGTAAACTACAAAACACTGTTAACTACAAATCGATGTAAACTAAAAATCAGTATAAACTACAAAACATAGTTAACTACAAAACACTGTGAATTATAAATAATTGTAAACCTAAAACACTGTTAACTACAAATTGCTGTGAATTATAAATCATTGTAAACTACAAAACACTGTTAACTACAGATCACTGTGAATTATAAATCATTGTAAACTACAAAACACTGTTAACTACAGATCACTGTGAATTATAACTCATTGTAAACTTAAAACACTGTTAACTACAAATCGATGTAAACTAAAAATCAGTATAAACTACAAAACATAGTTAACTACAAAACACTGTGAATTATAAATCATTGTAAACCTAAAACACTGTTAACTACAAATTGCTGTGAATTATAAATCATTGTAAACTACAAAACACTGTTAACTACAGATCACTGTGAATGATAAATCATTGTAAACTACAAAGCACTGTTAACTACAAATCGCTGTAAACTCTGTATCATTTTAAACTACAAAACACTGTTAACTACAGATCACTGTAAACTATAAATCATTGTAAACTACCAAACACTGTTAACTACACATCATTGTTAACTAAAAATCATTATAAACTACAAATCACTGTGAATTATAAATCATTGTAATCTACAAAACACTGTTAACTACGAATCCTAGTATGCAATATTATTATGCATCAATATGAATTCATTTATATCAGTCATTGTAATCTACATCACTGTGAGACATTACAAAATCTTAACTATACTGTATATTGTTAATCTAGCTGGAAATGATTATGAACTGTAGATCACCTCAAACTACCAACCACTTTAAATTATAAAGTAATGCTACTATAACTTCATATGATCATTTTTGATCTAACTCCTTGTTTTCGAAATCGCATACTAATATATTGTTTTTTAATTCAATACAGGAAGATCAATAGCCACGTTTTATTTTTATATATGTTTTTATGATGAGGGATACAGTTTATTTAGTGTTCGTGAGCGCCTTATGTTCAAAATACTTAATTAGAGACTCATTAGAGAGTAAGACAAATGAATTATGCTGACGACTAGTTTCAAAGTCGCTACTGAGTAACTTACGAACATAGGAAATCCATGACAGATGCTGTATACAACTGTTCCTCAGACGGAACTGGAAACGTTCCTGTAGTATTCAGACCGAAGATAGACAGACAGGTGTTGTATTGAGATAAACACTTTGGGATATCGGCGGAGTAAGTGATGTGAAGAAGGCACACAATCACGACTAAACCTGCCATAAAACAAATGAAGTAGAACCGCGTGGCTATACTAATCATATATATTAACCTTTACTTTCTACACAAACAATATACGTATTTAACGTGTGGCAACGTGTCAATACCGACTGGTCCCTTTGTCAAGCTATGACTTGGAATTTGACTTGTCATAGCTTGACAATGGGACCAGTCAATCAAGAAAGCATCACTTTGATATACATATTTCCAAACTTAATATAATAAAATTCAAAACGTTCCAGACAATAAAGGATAAAACTGATGGATGTGGTTTCGTTCTATGACTTTTGATGTCGATTATTAAAACATATGGCTCAGAGCGCCAGCACATAATCACAGGATTGGAATTTAAATACATAACAAAACTTAAGGGTTTATAAATATGATAGAGTGAACTTCATATGCGTTGGCCTGAATTTAAATAGAGTGTTCGTATCCAACAAAATAATATTTAATGTGAATGATTCAGTATACGATACCTCGTATGTCCATTTTTGAATTTTTCCTTTCCTCGCTGATAGTTCAAGTCAGTGTTGATCAAGACCTTTATCGTAACTGGTTCAAAGGAAAGATTCTGTGCCCTCTGATAATTTTATCTGAAGATTAGATAGCAAGTAAATTGCGCAAGGCTTTTAAAATAGAACCTAGTTTAGACAATCATGTAAAGGGTGACATTATGATAATGCAAAGCAGGCCGCTCCGCTCCCGCCAACGTATTTTGTGCCATAATCTTCACTGGTGTTAAGGACATCGGAAATCACCTGTAACATTATATAAAACTGATAGTTAAGGACATCCGATATCACCTGTAACATTATATAAAACTGGTAGTTAAGGACATCCGAAATCACCTGTAACATTATATAGAACTGGTAGTTAAGGACATCCGAAATCACCTGTAACATTATATAAAACTGGTAACATTTCCAGTGAGTACAAACACTAGAGCTACATCAGCTAGCCCAAATGTTCTTCTGTTTATGTCGTGTCACTGACCCGGGCCAGCCAAATGTATAAATACATATGTAACAGTTGTCTTATTTGATCTGAACTCAGTGGAATCATGGCATCTGTTTCGACGTGTCATGTACCAAAGCAATATCCGTTTATAAATATAGAGCATATATAGTACTAACTATTACGTCTGTGGAATTATCACACCTGTAAATGACGTATTCGAATCTAGTGCATCTTAATGGGCTCTTGACACCATGATTTTAATGTACAGGCATTCACATCAATTTTAAATAAAGAAGGTGGAATGTGCTATCATCGTTAAATGTCTGGTATGCTTTATTTAATATTGGAAAAGTATAATAGCCAATATAAACAGAAAAACAAAAATACATACAGTTTGTCAAATAATCTTTATCAGGAAGACAACTTAATTAGTGGTCATTATTCCTTAGTCTATCTGCACTAGATAATAGTCAATCATCCTTTTCCGCTAGTGCAGATTGTGTCTGATCAAATCAACTATATTCGTAATAACATAGATTGTACACCGTGTTGGTATTGTTCATTGTTGTTTAATCCTTCATGCTAACATCTATGTGGCAATATATTTCATATATGTATAAACATGTACATTAATTGTGAACAATTTCGTTTTCTAATTATATGTTGCTGAACAAATCATGTATAGGAGTTAACAAACTTATATCATGTTTACATTCAGAATGCAAGAATTGGCTAAACATATAACACTATTAAGAGTTTTTTATGACCCAGTTGCTGCTCTTTTTTAAACTATGCCGTGCTTTTCTGATTGCGAAACCGATTACCGTCGTTAATAGGCTTTTGACATAACGTTACGTTATGTTGAATACATTGCTTAATGCAATTATATCACTGCTAAGATGCTCTTTGTGTTATTTTCCAAATCTTCAGCATGAATAATAGAGAATACATATATCTTAATATACATTTAGCAATTGATAGCTTCACATTAATGTTTATGTTTATTATATAAAACGATACACTGTTGTTAGAAATAGCTCAATATACATAAGGTCGATTATCTGAAACATTTCGTTCTTTATAATAGTCAATATTTCAGCAGGAAAGCACAAAAAAGTAGAAGAATGAATGTTCTTTCGTCTGGTAAAATTATAATGGTCATTGTCAAATGAAGAAATCCCGAGACAAATCAGAACAGACCTGCTGGTGCCCACTGCATGATCGCATGGGGAGACTAATATGGATTCATCTGCAGAATCGACGTTACTTTTTCTTTGTCTTCTGCTAAGAGGCACCTGTGTAACCAAACATAATCTGCTTCCTCCAAAAGACCACTTGTGGTTTCTATCTCTTCCTCCCCACCTACATGTACCTACTCTATCTTTTCTGTGGTATTTCCGTCGGCAGCCATCTTCGTATGACCGTGGCTGCAATGACGACCTTTAACCCCGATCCAATAACAAAACTAGCAAAACTTTAGATTAATATTTTATTTCAAACATAAATGCTTTATGAAACACAACAATAATAAAATTGACAATTGTACAAATATTCTAAGATACATTACGCGAAATATAGGCCCTAAATGCACACTTAAACACAATCACCTATAGGAACACACTAAATATCGTACTTTGAAAACACTTACACAGCTTTTACTATATGTTTAAAGACACACTATAACACACTCAGAATTGGTACCACCTCTGGTAACTACAATGGTAACACACCAAGTAGTTTTTATAGTACACACGGTATACTCTCACACATTATCTCACCTCTTTTAAAACACATATACTTCACTCTCTACTGACTTTAATCATCAATTATAAACACACACGTTCTGAGATTTTTTGTATCAGACGGATATTTGAAATTCAATTTAATAACATTTTATCAATGACACTTGAGTATTGTTCTTCTGGTTTAATGAGATAGATTATAAACTGTATATGTTTCAATGTTACTTTGATTTTGAACTTCGTCTGTAGTATAAAACCTGGCCTGTAAGTATGATATTCAGTATTATTACTTGTATAAATGTCAAAATCATAATCCAGTCCTGTGTCAACACTATCGACGTTGTTAACCGACCACAACTATGGAATACACACAAAAACGTTGATGCAGCTGACAACTGTCCCGAACTTTTATTTTTGTGATTCGTGTATATCTGTATTACCTGAAAAATAAATAGCACCAATATAGTAAACGTTATGATGAAATCAGTAATCATCATATACCTGTAACATGTACACATATCATATCACGCTACTGATGGGAACCAATTTAATCTCTTCTCGTAAGGATAGTTGTAACTTTCACAATGTAAGTATCATTTATTTCAGAGATGTCACACTTATACTGTTCAAACCGCGTTACTATTCATAACTGGTACTTTGAAAGTTGTAAGTGTTTCACTATATTGTACTATTGACATATAGGATAAAACAATTTTAAATACTGTAAAAGTAACGTAACACTGCGACTAGGTGCATGAAGGAAACTTTAGAATGTCTTATTATTCTGTTTTGTTTATTATCAAAGTTTGTATTGCTTAAACATAGACCAACTATACTATAACAAAGTCCGATATGAGAAAGCTTCAGGTCTTGTCAGGGATTTTTAATTGAACAATTCATTATTTGCTAAACTTTCTGCCTGAAATAAATCAATCTTACCCGACTCGCACTTGTGGCTGGTAGACTGATGATATTGATGAAAAGGATTAAGTCACTGGGAATGACGGGGAGGATAAGGAGGATCATAATAACCAGGTAGAAAATCATGAAGGAAAGTGACGCCAGGGGGCGTTTGTTGTAACGCAGAACAAGACACACCAAGATCACGTTCTGAAGCATGAACACCACATTCTCTCCCCAGGAACTAAAAGAAAAGATTAAAAAAAAAGTCAGATAAAGTCAAATTAGTAGAGTTGAAATTATGTTATCATTTTATTTGATAAACTAGGCAGAGCTGCTTGTAGTATACTAGATACATAAGACATTCTGACGTCCCGTTACAGCAACAGTGTTCAAATACAATATTTTATACATCCTTTTCTTTTGTTTATGCCGATAAATATATATAAATAAGGATACCAGAATAAACATAAAAGCACTCACTTGATTGGATATTCCTTTGATAACGAGTAAGCTACATTTGAGGATGAGGCTTCTAACATCAGTAGCATACTTAGGAAACTGACTCCGGACGCATTCCGTCGCCGAAGTATTTTGAATATTTGTGGAACTTGACCTGAAATAGCAATCATCATCATCATCATCATCATCATCATCATCATCAATATATTAATAACTTAGACTACCTTTGCGTATATTTATTCAAATGAATTAGATCACTCTGTATCATAAAGAATATTGTTTTTGTATTTGAAAAATTGACAATTTCACTTTTATTAACAATAAGTAATCAACTTATGTATATGTATAGTATACTCACTTATAGTAGCACTGCCGATGAGGAAATATCCAAGGGCCTTAGTGAACAGGATTAACCAACAAGAACCTGTAGTTAAATATAATACATACGTTTTAAGTTCGTTTATAGTTATATTAAAATATTTTATTTATGCCATTATATATGTTGACTGCATAGAGTTTAGTCCATATATTTATCAGGATCGGTTGCATCATTACCAATAATTCATATATTGCATTTAATTAATCTGCTCATTTTATTAAAAATAAAATAATCCCCTTTTTCCCAGTAGTTTTATCTGGTTTTTTTTTATTCACATGATTGATTGTATACTGTGAAAAGGGTAACATTCGCGATGGTTTAGAATATCCAATTTTCGCGGAGGTGCATGTGTGCGAAAATAACATAGCTCAATTTTCCTCCTGTAATACATGTACAGAAGTTAAAATTTCTGTCTAATCGTCATCTGTAAATATTTGTTATAGCCAAATTACTACACATGGAATCCGACAAACGGTGTAAACATTGTATACGTATATTAATACATAGGGCACACTTGAGACACTTATCGCTACTATCTCGTGATTCACGCCACGTAGTTGAACTCGTCACCGGAAGTTAAATAAGAGCTCGCCTGGTTTATCTTTACAAGTTTCGTATTATTTCAACTCTTTTCCGGCCATAGTACAAGTATTAGTGTCGATATCAATATATTTTTATATCAGATAAATATAGCAACAAAACATAGTGTGGACCGTGAATTTCGAATAAAACTAAGTGTCTTCAACAATGAAGATATTCATCATACAAATATAAACACATCTTTATTCGTTCCTCTTTCTTTCTATTTCTCTTTCTTTTACATCTAAATTTCAATGTAACTGACACTATTGCCATAGAACATAAATAGCACCAGCTACATTTCCTGTGACATATATCGTGGTGAGGCTTACTGAATAAAATGGATGAAAGGTGAACTTTACGGAATGGGAATACCATCGGATAATATACGAGGTCATCGAAAGTACACATTTTAAATGTTATGAGCAAATACCATCTCTTCGTTTTAGTTAAAGTGTATGATACTTTTAGTCATAACACGCATGCTTACCTTGCATTGCTGTTGGTCGTCGTTGTAAAATCTCCCTGTAACAGTATTCTGGGGTCTCGACATAGCCCATCGACTTAAGCGTCGTCTCAGTGTTGTAGATGTTCATAGTGCCTACTTCTGCTCTACGATTGTTCAATGTTGAATAGTCAAGTGTGTATGTAACAGATACTGTGACTGTGATGCAATGAAGGTCCTCATATATATACCAGTCATATCAGATGAGGTGATCATGGCGTACGGATACAGCATCTTTATCAGTCTGCAATGTTATCTGTTGTTGTCCAGGTACACACAAGGCTGTCTGGAGCAGGGGACAAAGGACACTGTCAGCTTAATCATATATTCGATTGTAAATCAAAACCCTTAACGACGCTTTATGCAGAAACGTTGCATGTCAAATATGGAATCTACAGTGATCGATAATTTTGGCAAACCTTGCAATGCTTTGTTGTTCTAAGAATGAATTCACTTGTAATTTATGTTAATTGTCAGAGTTAATGAAATGAAATTAATGAGGCTGAAGTACCAGGATGCACCCGTGTGACCATCCCACTCGTCTCATACGTGACACACGGGTATCAATGAACTGACTCAGACAGTCTGACACATCTACAACATTCGTCCATAACACCATGTGTCCAGTTGTTTTTGTCTGAGTATTGTAGTAACAGGGATAGGTTCGGGTTAGTGGGATTATGTTTACGTTTTAAACTAGACGAAACTTACGGTAAATAAATAACAACACATTAGTAGTAAATAGGATAAATGCACTGAGTTATCTGTTGTTCTATGTAAATCGTATGAAATGACATTGAATACCATACGAATGTGCAACGTTTACGAATACATCATAATTAATTAAACTCTTCATATCTGTATATAACGCTGGGCTCATTTTGTTCTATATTGTGTTATAAAAGACAAATGAATGAGAAATAAATGTGACAAATATTACATAAAGATAATGTGTTACATAATTTGGACGAAATAATGGACATGACAAGAAGTGTAAACATCTTAATGTTTTGAAAGTGAGATATAAAAGCCTTAAATAAATCTGACAACATCAGTTGAAATTGTCGGAGGAAAAACCGTCAGGCGACATCTGGTAGTATTGTATAGTACATACGTAATACCCATGTCAGTGGTAGATACAGGATAAACAAAACGTTCTTACACATTGTTATTTGTTTGAAATTAATGCGTTTTCTGTTCTTCAATTTTACGTTTTTAAAATAATTTCGATATATGCCGATGTATTGCTACGTTTTTGAATTTTTACTGCAGCAGCCTTGCTTATTTAATGGTTTAGCTCTGCAAATATACTGAGCTGTTATGGGATTAATCATCAATCGCCCTGCAGGTCGGGATGGAGAAAGAAATTATACTTGGATTTTGTAAGAGGAAACGTATGTAGAAACTCCCTGCAGAATTGGTTTTTTTTCGCTTTTATGCCCTCTACGTTAGGACACGAAAAGGACCAGAATGAGTCTCTTGCAACTACATTTATTGCAACACCTTGAATCATTAGTATTTACCCTCTACATTTGTACATCATGTCTGTCTCTTTCCCCTTGTCTGGAGGTATATGTAACATAGTTATGGTGTTAATGTTGAACGTATGCCCAAGTGGAGAAGGCAGTGTGTTCTGTCCTTATGCCGGAGCAATATTCCCCTTTGTCCGTATAAAGTGATTATGTGGATTACATGTGTAAAATCCTGGCTGTCTTCAATTTCAATTTCAACAAATGTTATTGACAATATAAGCAGTATTCAATAGGATCAGACATCAGGCATAGCCTATCTAAGTCCTCTCCTTAAGGTGACAACAGGTGGTAAGAAACACAGACAGATATGTATACATTGATATGATGATTGGGATAAGGGGAAGTAACTCCTTGATGTAAACAGACTTGTTCAATATTCTTGAGATATAGTAACCCTTTCACTAGGGATATTTAATTTGAGATATTCACTAGATTATTATCTTCAGTGAATAATATCAAGTATTAGACAATGCGTTACAATTATTCATATAATGTAAACTGTTGAATATAAATATTTGGTGATATTGGATTTATTCCCCCAACAGATACAGGCCATAGAGTCCATATGTATAATACACTAGCCATACACTGTTGAGGATTAAAAGCCAATTTCAGCAAATAAATATAGAATTTTTAAGTAGGGCTACACCAACTCCTGCAAATAATATGATAATTCCTTTATCAAATTGAAAGGAGTTACTTCATATCTTGATGTAAGCTTAAAAGAAGAAGGAAAAAACCCATCTAAGCTGCCCAGAGCCAATTTCATTCCATATGTATATAACAGGTAAATTAGTAATTATTATAGGTAGAATAAAGTAGTAGTATCTAATTAATTCCATATTATATTACATAACGTATATCTTGTACTGCTATATCATTGTAGTTCACCGGGGTTATAAAGCTTGTATGCATATAACATGGAAAAAAAAAGAATGTATATGTTCCGAAAAATGGTAAAGGTAAGTCAAAGATTATGTTAATGAAAATCTTTTTGATTACGATATAAAGTTTGATACATGAGATAAGATATCTCTATTTTGTATATCATTACAACTATTACAACCATTTAATAGGACATTTATACACAGATGATCGTGAATGTAATTATTCAAACTCTGTTGGAGAGTCTGGCGAATATTAGTATATTGATTACATCCAGAAAAATAATGTGAAGCAGTTTCGAAAGATCCGTTACATTCACACATCGGAGATTCAATTAAGTGATCTTTATAACGACCATACGTTAGATTACTAGCATTATTTCTTAATTGGCAAAGTATAATGTTTACATCACGATTGCAAAAGTATTTGAAACATGAGTTGTTTCAGATTTCATATATTGCTTTATAGTTAGTAACCTTTTGAACTGTGTGGTAGATTGAATGTAACTAATATCTGGGGCAAGTCTATTAATTTCATTTAGCATGGACGGAAAAAACTTTCAAAATAATTTACATTACGACATAAAGGGGGATCAAATAATCTGTTTATTCGGAGGGGATATCTGTCAAGGGTTTCATCATGAATATATGGTTGAATAATTGCTCTTAGGTAATCCGGGGTTTCATTATTCATTATTCTATACATGAAAATTAGTTTATGTTTACTTCTTCTTCAGATCAAAGTTTCCCATCATAATGCCTTGTCTAATTTAGCATCCGATGTCCCTCTACGTAAACCTGTAATTAATCTTGCAGCCTTTAATTGTATTGATTATAATATATTTATTTGAGCTAATGTACAATTGTCACACACAACATCTGCATATTCAATAACTGGTCTTATGTAGAAGGTACATGTATATAAGGTTGTAAGGTTGTTAAGGATTTTCTATCAACTTTTTTTTTAATAACCTGAAGATATTTATTCTTTTAAATGCTTTTTCATATATATTAGATATGTGTTGATTCCATTTGGCATCATCACTAAGTGTAAGGCCCATATGTGTATGTGTTTTGCTTTCAACAATTGGTTTGTCATAAAAAGTAAAAATAGGATGATTCTTATTAGTTTTCCTTGAGAAAATTACAGATTAAGTTTTAGAAGGATTACATTTAATGTCCCATTAAGTGGCCCACAGTTTAATATTAGTCAAGTCATTAGACATATTTTGTGTCAATTCATTGGGATTATTATACCATTTACCATAGAGAGAGGTGTCATTTGCAAATAATTTAATTTTAATGGAAACACAGTCAACAATATCATTACTTTTTATTAAAAACAATAACGGACCGAGGACCGATCCTTGTGGAACCCCTGCTTGAACAGGGTCAAAGGTTGATGTACAACCTTCAGTTAGTACTCTCTGTTTTCAGTATGATAAAAAGTTACAAAACCAATTTAAAATATTACCTATACCACTATATGATTCCAACTTGAAAAGCAGTCCATTGTGCCAAACTCTATCAAAAGCCTTGCTTATGTCACAGAAAATAATTATGATTTCTTTATTTTGATCTAGGCAATTCAACAATAGTAAGGTAAATAGACAATAATTGATTTACAGTTGAAACTTTAGATGTAAAGCCAGACTGGTGTTTTGTAATGATTTTATATGCACTGTGGTAATTATATAGATATTTAAAAGTGATTTGTTCTAACATTTCACTAAAACATGAAGTAACAAAGATAGGTCTGTAATTAGACACCTCATTAACTAATCCTTTACCTTCATAAATAGCGTTAATATTAGCCATCTTCCAGCTGAGGGGAATGTTACCAGTTTCAAGTGTTGTGTTAAATAGAAGAGTTAGAGGAAAGGGGATAGATGGATGTAATTGTTTGGTTATCCTGAGAATCATGTCATCCGGTCCAGCAGGTTTATTAGCATTCCAAACGAAATAGCTGTTCTTTAACATCCTGTTTAGGTATAATAATATCATTTATGGAATAAGGAAAATAATTAGTAGTTTCAGATATAGGTTCAGTATTTCCAGAAGTGGTAGATATTGATGGAAAGTATTTATTTAAGCATTCAGCTTTGTCAAATGAATGTTGCATAAATTAATTATTGTGTGTTAGTGGGGGAATAGAAGTAGATTTGTTAGTTATATCAAGGACATTTCGTGCAATTTTCCACCACTTGTTAGGGGGAACAGTTTTGTCGGTTAATAGTTTTTGTAAATTTTCAACGTACCTTTTCTTTGCATCAAGTATTTTACTAATGGTTTCATTTCCTTCGTTTCTTAATTTTCCCCAGTGAAAAGCCGAATTACTAGATTTTTCTTTCCTATGAGCCCCGTTTCTTTGTCTTATATGTAGTCTAATATCATTAGTCATCCATTTTTTTTCGTTTGGTCTAATTGTTGCACACTTAATGGGTATAGATTCATTAATTAAGTATGTTATAGTATCAAATAAAATATTTCTAAATTCACTTGTATCATGTATATTGTTAAGGTTTTTTCCAACCTGTTTCTAATATACATCTATTCATCTTATCATAATCTGCATCTTGATAAATAAGAATTTTCTTTCGATAGGTTTGTTTTTTAAAAACTACATAGGAAATATTGAATTGTATCAGAGAATTGTCACTACATACAGGAGGAAACACAGATGCATTTTTAACTAGATTTCTGTTGTTGGAAACGACAATATCAATTGAAGTTGATGAAGTTGGAGTGATACGGGTGGGGTCTGTGATAAAACTAGAAAGATTAAATTTTGTCATTAGTCTACCAAGGTGGGAATGGGGTTGAAGATTTAACATGTTGATATTAGTATCACCAGTATCATCAGTGTTTAATGCTTTTTCAATGACTGGATCTAAAATTTCCCAATATCTAACTGGTGAATCTGATCTATATAGACAAGCCACAAGAAACTTTCCACCCATATCATTTCAACTTCATCATGTTCAAGATCATGTCGTCTTTTGGTGAAAATGCTATTTTTGTGATAGATAAAAACCCCAACAGCAGGACCAGTTTTTATATCCAGCCTATAAAGATTTTCAGAGTAACATGGAATTATTAGTTCACTATTAGGTATTTCAGGGTGGTGTGTTTTGGTTAGGCAGGTAATATCACTTTCATTTACATCGGTTTCAACAATATCAGTCTTGTTTCTTAATGATCTTATATTGAGTTGAGAAATGTCTAGGTTACGCAAATGACCTGAGTTTAACTCAATATCATTACAACTGATTAATAAAATACTAGTCACATAGAGAAAGAAAGGTAAGTTTTTCAGATTGTGTGTATACAGAGAAAATTTATAAACGACGTGTACATAATAGTTCACGGTTGATTTAGTCATACACCCCCTAGTGTTCCTACATGTCCCATCACGTGATACACCTATTACTGTTTTAACCATAGTCATATATCGTTATAAAATATACGGTGACGTGAACGTGAATGGGACACATGATATAGCAAGTACATACATATACTAATTTGGAGGCATAGATGTACAATAATAGCACATGGCAGATTTATTTTAGTGAGATGGCACTCTGAAGCGGAAACCAGAACCGCGCGTTTGTAAGGAGGTAAATGAACCAAACTACCGGCTTTACCACATACACACATGAACACATAAAAGACAAAAATGACAACATATCTTTGAAAGATTTTAACTTTTGATAGAAAGTGAAACCTAGAACGTCCAAATGGTAGCAAGTCTCATTTATTTTAATCTCAATTGCTCTGTATCAAAACATAAACTGTACTAATCAACAAGATATTTGTATCGATGATATAAAGTAGCCAAATGCTTCTTCGAAAGCAGAAACTGAACAAGTCAAATAAGGGAGTTGATCATTATTATTTGATGAATTATTGGGGAATCAATTTAACAATTCGGTTGCCACTTGCGGACACGCTTACTTTGTAACGTTTGTGTATACGTTTATATGTTTTACTTGTGTTAATTACTGAAGATGCCGTCTTTGTCGATTTTGAGGTCCGATTTCTTTCTTTTGTTTCTTCGCAATGCCACTTTTACTCCTTTTGTGTACGTTTTACCTCTTATTAACTATCAATCATGCGCTGATAAGCTTGCTAGGTATGCAAATATTACTTTTCAGTTTTGCAATGTTTTTCTTATATATTTGCTCACTAAAAACGCATTTTATTCAGTAACGGAACTGTTTTAAAGCTCATTTTATCAGAACAACATCAGTGAAAGGGTAGTACGACTGATACTGTATTGTAATGTATTATGTGTTGTACAAATCGTCTGAGGAACACGTGTGTACAGGGTCGCCTGAATGTTAACAAATACAGATAGACATATCACATGTGTACTGTAGATATCATGCACGGCTCAGCATAAGGGAGCTGGCATGTATATCGGACATTGGTCAGCACACTTAAACATAGGTTAGCCTCTGTTTATTGTCAAGGTCCTAAACATTTGATCATGTAAGTATTTAGGTTCTTTGAGTATACCCTTATTTTGTATTTTCAAGTTTCATTGAAATTCAATTTAAATAGATTAAAGCCGTCACATAGAATACGAATATATGATAAATTACATGTAAAATGAGTCCGACTGTGTTTTACATACACTTCAGCATCCAATTCCAAGTGAAAGTTTGTTATCTTACGGAACATGGTTGTGGTAATGGACATGTTTACTTTCAAAACAATGTTTTTACCAAATGATAGACATATCCACAACAATTAGTCTTTCGATATTCGATTGAACAGCATATGCATAGCAAAGGATGATTACTGGTTCAGGTGAATGCATATGCTACTAATTATAAGTCAGTATACCATTAAGGACGTTTGTGCTGGTGAATATTATACAATTATGGACTTCAGGTGAGGTCTATCCCTGATTTACGAACCTGGTATGAACAATATTCACAGACTCGTCACATGACGTCGCTCCTCCAATCAGGGCTGGGAATTAGCACCAGTCATATGACAAGATGTGATATGAACTTGAAAGATGATATTAAGCGAGGCGAAGCCGAGGTAATCATCACTTTTTCAAGTTCAAATCACATCATATTTACCAGGACAAAAGCCGATAAATGTTTTATTATATTTCAACGATTAATTTAGCTAAAAATCAAGGTTGTCCGAGTAAAATTTCGCCAAGGTTGAATTCAACAGTTCGGCATCGTAGCTTTTGAAGACATCGTCACGGTTCTTTTCCTTAAGATAAGCATGGAGGACAGTCTGGTGGTCTTTTTGTGTTAACAGCATCTTAATCTTCAGAGTTGTTTTTGGACATTTTCAGATGTAACGAAGGCGAACCGTTCGCCAGCAGCCATTTTCTGTTGTCGTCTGACAGATAGCGTTCCGGTCTTACTGTGCATGCGCTGGGACAGGTTGCAGGATATTTTCATATAGGCTTTATATAGAAATTGATATTCACCGGATCACAAATGTGATTGTGAGAAATTCAAGCAAATATTAAAGCTATATATATATATATATATATAATTATTTTATGTAATTCTACCACGAATCATTGTGTATGATCTAATAATAAAGATTTTACGATATTAACATGGATTTTTTTGGTGTTCCTTGAGGCTTCGTTGTTACTAACATGGGACACTATTTGAGAACGTGACATGACATGGAATTTACCTTGGTTTAAATGGCGGTTATCGTCGATGAAGCAGGGGATGTTTACCCTTCTGGAACGCCTTGTCTAATTCTTCGTGTGCTTACTTAAGGGCCGCTGTTTCAATATGTCTGTAGCCCATAGTTTGCCTCGTTTCATCGATAATGACTTTGCGTTACGGATTTGTTTACATTTCAGTAGTTTATGGTTTTCTATAAAAGTTAGTTTTATTAATGATTTGTATAATGTGATTATTTTCAAATAAGTAATTCATCGCAGATTTAATAAAAGCATACTTAAAAAAATACTACATTCTCTTATAATAACGCCGTTTGCCTAAATTAAGGTTTTTCTAATTGAGCATATACCTGTAATAAGTAGACGTTAGTGTCTGTAGCACGAATTGAGCATTTGCACTGCAGCATATGTTTTACAACTACACTATCAATGAAAGAATTCTGTACAAACCAAAAGAAAAAACGGGATCGATTCGAGTTGAGTTACCTCACACTTCCGTATTTCCTTTTTATGTTTTCTGAAAAAAAAAAAAGAAGGAAAATATGGAAGTTATTATGTTTTCTGGGGTGCGTAACCAAATATTTATCTGTCAATTTGTTGAAATTTTAGTAAACTTATAAGAAATTTACAACGTGTTGAATAGTAATAAAAATCATAAATGCATGGGATATGTTTGTTTTTTTTACCGTAGATTACATTCCAGACAGTCATATCAGCCTATATCTGCGAACAAACACTTCTCATATGTATATTATGATGGTCAGGCCTGATAGAGTAACTAGGTGTCATGTGCCATTGGACATTACACGAAATTTATCTTTCCCAATATAACGGTCGATCTTACTTCTAAATAAGGCGTTTGTTTTACACCTAGTGTCCCATGGTTACATTAACCCTTAAGTACGCCTCCTTTGATTCAACACACATCTATGTAATGGCCAGACCCTCACTCGCACGCTCGATATAAGCTATCACAGCCCGTCACTATACCTCTATCGGACACATTTTAGCGCTTGGTTGGACCGTTTATCGTACCCTTTTACAGGTACGTTTTGTATCATAATGCTACTGAATAGATCTGATTTGGAACCATCTGTATACAATGTACGTCACAATCTTGAGCACTGCTTATTATCACATGGCTATTTATTTCCCCAAGCCCCTGTTTCAGACAAAAACTCACTACAAAGTAAACCAGCCCTGGACCTATTTCTGTTCTCATTAAAATCAATGCGACAAATGATGTCCTCTAAAATTTCTTCACGGTAATTGGCCTAACTAATGTAATTTTAAATCGTCGCTTCACTGGTAAATATGCAGCTCTCGGTTATGACACTATCGCGAAATATCAGCCCTTAATATAAACAGTCTTTGACAAAAATCAACCATTAACCAATAATATCCCTTTTGGTGATAATGGAGTTACCGATTGGTGTTAGATGTGGGTGAGGAATAGGAATTTGTAAACACAAACATGAATTAAAACCTTGCTTTGCGAGCTTTCGAAAATATCTGTTTCCTTTGACGAGCAAAGAGTGTAACTGCAAAAAAATGAATTTGGTTTTTAAACAGGCTATGTTTTAATGTTCTGTTGCCTCATCTGTACCGTATCCAGCCAGTTGTATAATATAGAGATAGTCGGTCGGTCATGAGATGAAGGACGGTTTGACCTTGGCATGCTGGTAGACGTGGACACTTTGCCTGACCTTTATGTCGTCTAAAAATAGCATATACAGTTTATCGTGGGTTTCGTCCTTTCATAAATAAATTTAGAAAAAGTATAGCATATTGAGATATACATTAATATATCTAAAACGCCCAATAACCATTAGTTGGTCATTGTTAATCTATAACGTCATCGTTCAATTTATGGATATAATTTACATTATGAATGTAATGCATGTATGCTAAAAGTCGTTCACTATTTAATGTGTGTCACTTATATATTGAAATGACATGCCTTGATATATGTTACGTGAGCTATTCCTGTTTTTTACTGCTCTATTTAGATAAAATAACATGTCTTGTCCCGCATACGTGTGTTTAGCTAAGTTTTATCCCTTGTTGAAATATTGCATCACACGATAATGTTATCAAAACAATGTTTATAATGACGGTTAGATATAGCCTTGTCTGAACAAGAGGGTCCAGTTAATCCAGTACTGTCAAAGTATTGCCATTTATTTTCGGACAGAGGGAAGATCGGTCAATTGTTGATATGAAACTATTCCAATAATCAAGCTTTGTCACAATCCTGCAACTTCAGCTTAGAACGAAGGTACTTGGAATGATGAAGATGGCTTGGCATTTTATTTGGAATGAAGATGAATTGATTATTTACTTGGAATGAAGAAGGCCGTTTTATCTATTTGGACTGAACATGGCTGAAATATCTACTTGGACTGAAGGTGACTGGATTATCTACTGTGAATAATGATGACTGGATTATCAACTGCGGACGAGGTTTATGTACATGTTGTTGCTTTCACTAATCTGTTCGTTTATGTTTAAAGAACATCATGATTCTTAAAAAACAAATTGGAGACACATATCGCACTCCTTTGTAGCATTACTGGTGAAGATTTCTATACATTGGAAATTATTGATGTCATCTAGGGAAAAGGTAAAGAGAGATACAAACAGTAAAAACACGCTGACAAAAAATGACAAATAATCACAATATCAAATAAAAAGCAACATTACAAGGCCACCAATTCAATGTTTATTTATTTAGCTTTTTTTTCAGAACATTACCAAACAGGACAATGGTAAATACTAGTATCATGACCTATCAAACTAACGTTTACAAATATACAACCTGGCATACATCTAGGTGTGTGGTACAAGCGATGAATACATGGATGCATCAATGCTCCACAACCTGCAACTAAGCACAAACATAGCTGTATCTACAACCAAACGTTATCACATCGTATGTAGGTAATAAAGCGGGAATTAAATAATAACTCTCATAAATCTTATTTAAACTGGTTGCTAACCGCAGCAACTGACTATCTGAAATTGGAATTGGGGAATATTTTTTATCTAAATGTATGAGCTATTGTCATACAGCATGGTGATGTAGTGACCCCTCATTACTTAAAGGCATCTCGGCCAAATACGGATATTTTTATACTCATTGAGTATATTGCACGGTATCGCAGATATATTATTTATTCATTAAATTATATAAATAGGTTTTCTAAATGGTATTACTTCATATGTAAATATCCATAGTTGCTTCACGGGTCTCTGCCCACCACTATAAGAAACATACATACTCAAACATTATTCGTCCATTAAAATCATACTCTTACACCTACTCATGGAGCGGGTCTGACAGTATTCAATTGTTATAAAACATGTTTATATAACCATGTAAAAGAAATTAAATTGGTCTAACCACTTTCACTGTGTACAATACCATTACACGTTAGTTGTAAAATTGAAATATCCTAGATGGAATCAAAATGTCCATGTCATATAAATTAACGCCATGCCATCAATAAATGTATTTTAGTGGCATCGATGTTGAAAGAAAAACGTGGCATTAGTAATCCATCTCATAGGTCCCGCACCAACACACCGGTGTGCTGGTACCACATTTGCATATTTTGCAACATACTAATCAATGGTGATTTTAATAGTAAACTGACTTACATCTGAAATTGCCATGACAACACTGAGACAACATTAAGATAAATACGATATTGTATTATAACTATCTCGCAAAAATAGTAACTCAGTTTGTGTATTAGAATATTTCTCTAAACCATTCCGTATAAAAACTATCTTGATATTTCGATCTGATGGTTTTATTGACAATCTTTGTACATTACGTTGATATGAACATTTAGGATATGCTATTGAGGCAATTACTGACGCTTTCATTGCGAATGTTTGGTGTATAAATACACCCCGACCCCCATTGAAGACACGGCAGACACAAGACCCACGAACGTCAAGAATCCACCGACACTTGGCGAGTTCCTCTCCCAAAAGGTTGTCTCGAACGGCCTAGGTTGTACCGTCTGTAAATATAGGGAACACGAAGCTTTAATAATGATAAAATAGCGATTGTTTGTTAAAATATCTATCTCAACAACTTACTAGCTCCAGTTATATGCACGGGACGACCAACTCTCAATCGTTGAGTTAAATTTATGCAAATATATTGATACATTTTTCAACAGAAATGATATGAATTTTATCTGACAATAACCAATGCGTTTAAAGTATATGTACATTCAATGGCAACACAATATACATTGCAATGAGAAAATACTGTTAAATTCATTATACGATGAATTTATTTTATGATACACAAAAAGAATAATCGATATTGTGAAATTTAACAATACCTTATGTTCTGGTTCTGTGATCCAAATCTGATTCTCACTAATTTTGCCAAGCCGATGCAGGATCTAGGATAAAGGGGAGATAACTCGTTTATTAATTCCATTGATATCTAATGTGATTTTATCGATAATCACAAACAAAAGGGTTGTCATGAAATACATCCGATAGCATGATAATCAAACAGAAAATGTATACACTCTATATTATAAAAAAAACCATTCAGTAGTCATTAAATATTTTTTAAAAGTAGTTAAATTGATAAAGTATATCAAAGGTCTCAGAAATTGAAAATAGTGTAAACATTTTAGAACAATGCATACGCAAATAGATCGATTAAATAATAACGTTCAAACCTCTGATTAATAATGGAGCCCCATATAGTATCACTAGTTATATTTGATACATAGAAAAAATGTTATTTAACTTTTGAACGAAACGAAATATAAGTAAAATTCATGCTTCTATGAAGTATCAGCAGTAAATACAGTATACATGTGCAAATGCCAGATGCTATTTACCTCCCTTGCAGATCGTTCTCCGGCCTGTATCGCACCGTCCATGTACCCTGACCAAGCTGTGGCGGTCTCGGTCCCCGCAAAGTGAATCCTGTCGAACGGGCGGCGCATCTCCCTAAATAATGATGTTATTATGTTCTCTTTTAACACGGCATCATGAATATAACAATAGGTGTGGGAATTTTTAGAAATGCCATCCAGTTGAGGTTTTAAAGTTCATAAATTCGTCTTATATGTTCTAGAAAGCAACCAAATCACCATTCGCTTTATCTTATCTTGGCTAGTTTATGACAAGAATTACATTAATTGGCGGGGCGGTTAACGAGATAATTTTTTTACTGATCGGTCTAATTCAGGTTTCTATTTCAAAATACGTTACCACAGTCATTATAATGCATATTCCAACCTTACTTGGCTCTTTACATACGTAAATAAAGAATTTTTCCCCCCATGGGAAACCCCTGGGAAACCCATCAATCAGACGGCAGTATTCACGCACGTGATTTAAGACACGAAGCCATGCTTCCCACTTCATAATTCCTTCAGCCGGCCGTGTTTACGGACGTGTTTTGGTGTCTACGGGTTCCAACTACAACAGGCGTTGTTTGTACCCATACATTTACGTATCCTTTATAACTAGTTAACTTTATTTTGTTTTAATTAAGCTTTTTGCTTTATTTTGCGCCGTTTTGCGACCAGGCTCCGGCCACGTGTTCGCGTTTTTGACGGTTTGTTTACGTTGAGATGGAGACTCCTCCTTCTCAAAGGCGCTGTCCTGGGGGTCATTTTTTTGAGGCTTCCGACCCCCACCCTTACTGTCCTGGCTGTCGGTCTTGCTCTCTGGAGCAGCCGTGTGAAATTTGCCGTGCCTGGCAGCCGACTCCTACCGGTGGTTCTCCCCGCCCGCGAGGGCGTGCAGGTAAGTCGGGTAGGAGGGGCGGTAGGGGTGGGGCGAGGGCTAAAGCTAGGCCTAAGCCCTCGGAGAGCACCAGCGGAATTCCGACCTCTGTCGAGTCTTCCCTGGGGTTCGTGTCGGCGGTTTCGACCCGTACCGGGGCCGCTGGGAAACAATTTGTTTCTTTGGACCCGCACCTTTCTCTCACCCCGCCTTCCGTTTTGTCGGTCGACGTGGGTGAGGGTTTGGGCTCTGTCCCGGTCACCACGGTGACTAGGGGACAGGGGGGCGGCCTTCTCTCCCAATTTGTGGTGGGAGGGCAGGTGGCCCAACATTCCCTTGGGAATATTAAACAGGCCAGCCATGTTGTGTCAGCGGATGCTTCTGTTGGTGGCCTCCTGCCGGTCCGCTCCACTCCTGAGGGTGTTGGTGTTGTCGGAGACCGGCCCCCGGCAGTTTTGTCTGCTCCCGGGGTTCCTTGCATCCCTGATGTAGCCCCTGGCGTGGTGATGGCGTCTAGCACGCCGTCCACCACTGTGCAGCATTTGCTGCCCGGTCCGGTGGTTAGTGATGCTTCGGCCTCGCTAGCCTCGGCTGGATTTTACGGTGGTGTGAGCACTGGTGTAAAAACCTATGCTTCCAGCTCTATCCCTTGTGCCTCCTCCCCAGGTTTTCCTATGGTAGGTGCCAGCGCAGCTGCGTTTGGTTTTGCCGGTGCACGCTGCTCCCCTGGTGGGGCTTGTTTTACTGGCCCTACAGGTTTTGGCCCTGCTGTAGGTCAGTCTGGGTGGAGTTGGTCAGGTCAGCCAGGTGTGGCTTATGGCGGCGGGTGTGTAGGTGGCCCTAGGTTCCCTACCCCGCCCCCCCAAACCGGTCCTGCCTCCGGTTTCGGGCATCAGGTTGGTGGCTCTGTTCCAGGGTCCTCCCTGGTTTATCCCACCTATTTGCAGGGTGGGAATGGAGCTCATTGGGGTCAACAGGCTCCTTTTTATGCTCCGCCCCAACCACCGACCGCCTATGGGCAGTCTTGGGGTTTCTCCCAGCAGGGGGCTTTTCCAGCCGCTCCCCCTCCACCCCAGGGTGGTATGGGTTTCCAGCCTGGATATGCCCCCCCCGCCTTCTTGCCTGCGGCGATGGGGCCCCCCCTCCATCCGCCACCGAGCCGTTCGCGCAAGCGTTCGCGCTCCCGGCCAGCTTCTGCTGCCGGTTCAGTCAGGCAGAGACCGCGTGATGCTAGGGCTGCTGGTCGTGCTGCGTTGGCTCGAGCTCCTATTTTGGAATTTGAGTCTACCAGTAACTTCCGCTGTCCGGTGTCAACTCCTACCTTACAGCAGGTTCCAGGGTCTTGTGGTCCTGCTCCTGCTGTTCCTCAGGGACTATCGATTGCCCCGATAGTTCCCTCGGGTAGGTCACGTTCTCTTTCCCCTCCTCGCACCCCTCCCCGGAGGGCGACGTTGATGGAGGTGGATTCGGCGGGTGCCTCTCCTAGTGATGAGAGGGACGTTCTTCGGGGCTCTCCTGGTTGCTCCAATTTTACGGAGACTCGGGATGAGGATAGAGTCGGCGAGTTTACTGACTCTGATTTAGAGTCGTTGGATTCGTCTGGGTTGGACTCAGAAGGCCCTTCTGATGTGTCCCAATCCCGGCCCCGAGATGCTGATCCGGTGCCTCCAGAGGTTTCGGCTTCATTTCGCACTTTACGTGCAGAAGTTATGAAGCTTCTGGGGGACGGGGTTTGCCCACGCCCTTCCACGGATTCGGCCGTCCCGGAGCGCACTTCGCTCCTTCAGAGCATGTTGCCTCCCCTAGCATCTGCCTCCTCGGCCTCTGCTAGGTCTCTTGCGGAGGGACGAGGCGTGGCTTCGTCCCTCGCTCAGGTCAACGCTTTATTAAAGCAGAAGGTGAGCAAGGCTCGCAAGCCTTTTTCCCTCTCGGCTTTACAGGTCGTGGTTGCGGACATCGCAGATTTAGCTGCAGATACGTACCGCATCCACGACCCAGTCTTGGCCCCTAATTCTGTTTCCCTTGAGAGGGATCTGGATAAGTGGCCGGGACGCTGTGTTGACCAGGTTGTGATGGGGCCTAGGGAGCACTCTAAGTTGGAGCGTCTCCTTAGGCTGGCTCTCCATGTTCTGTCCTACGCAGACTGGTTTACTTCTGCGTTGCTGGCTGCGAGCTGCAAGTCGGTGGAGCAGCTCCCCAGCAAGGTTGGACTGATGGAGCGCCTCAGCCAGGCAATTTGCAAGGCACATCTTGATGCGATGGCCTTACTGTCGGCTGCCATGTCACACCTTGTTGTTGCCCGCCGGTTGTCGGTCCTTTCTGGACTGCCAGTCGGCGATTCCTATCGGGCTACCCTTTTGGAGGCTCCCTTGACTGGCGAGGATTTGTTTGGCGGGGTCCTTCCCTCAGTGCAATCTGAGATGAGGTTGGACCCGTTTGCATCTGAGGATGCACGCCACAATTCCGCAGGCAAGGGCGCTAGCAGGAAGAGGCAGGCTTCTGGCTCCTCCAGGCGTAGGAGGAAGAGGGCAAAGACGACTGCTTTTCAGCAGCAGTCTGCCCCTCCGACTTCCGCTCCGGCAGAACGTCGGAAATCTTCCTTCCGCGGTAGGGGTTCCCATAGGGGTCGAGGCAAAGGCAAAGTTTCCAGAGGTAGGAAGGGTTCCTGACTCTTCCTTGCCCTTGCAAACTCCTTGTCCACTGTCTGTGGCCGCTCCCACGTCCTTGGGCGCGGGAGGCTCCGCCGAGGTGGTTTGGGAAGGGCTAGATTGGCCCCTTCCGGACTTGCCAGTAGGCGGTCGGCTGTCCCATTTCGTTCCTCAGTGGAAAGAAATCACTTCAGACAGTTGGGCCCTAGGGGTTGTGTCCAAGGGTCTCTGCATCCCGCTTCTTCGGGATCCACCTCTGGCGCGAGAGCCTATCTTTTTCCCTTCTCCTTCCGATCCGGGAAAGGTGGAGGCTCTCAGGTCAGAGGTTCAAGCCATGATCGCGAAGGGCGCGATCGAAGAACTTTCACGGGACCAGTGGTCTCCAGGGTTTTACTCCCGGGTCTTCCTCGTGAAGAAGAAGTCCGGTGCCTGGAGGCCTATTATCGACCTCAGTACGTTCAACACGTATGTCGATTCCCCGCACTTCCAGATGGAAACGCCACGGCGCATCATTGCGTCAGTGCGTCCAGGGATGTGGGCTACGTCCATCGATCTGAAGGATGCTTACTTTCACATCCCGGTCAGGAGGTCGGCCAGGAAGTTCCTCAGGTTCACTTTCGAGCAGAAGGTTTACCAGTTTCGCGCTATGCCCTTCGGCCTCACTACGGCCCCCTTGGTTTTCACCAAGTTGTTGCAGGTAGTAGTGGGGCACCTCCACAGTCTCGGGGTAGATGCACACATCTACTTCGACGACTCCCTGTTGCTCCAAGTGGATCCAGTTATCCTGTCCCGGAGCACGAGGTCGGTTCTGGGCGTTCTGTGCCGCCTAGGGTTCATCCCTTCCAGGGAGAAGTCGGAGGTTCTCCCCTCTCAAGATTTTGTTTTCCTCGGTTATCGGTTCAGAACCGATCTGGGGTTTGTCCTTCCACCAGTGTCCAAGTTCGAGAAGGCCTCTCTGTTGGTCTCCGTTCTGGTCGGTGTGGAGCGAATTCAGGTCCGATGGTTCCTTCGGTTCCTCGGTTACCTGAATTCATTGGCGGATGTGGTTCCCTTGGGTCGGCTTCACATCCGTCCGCTCCAGCTGTTCCTTCTGTCAGTTTGGTCTCCGGCGTCTCGACAGTGGGATGTGTACATTCCTCTGCCGGAGTCGGTGAAGGAATCAGCTCGTTGGTGGACTCTCAAGAGCAATGTCTTGGCAGGAGTTCCTCTGGTTCGGGCATCTCCTGCTATGACCCTTTACACCGACGCGTCCATGACCGGTTGGGGTGCATACCTTTCCGGTCAGACGTCGGCGGGGGTGTGGTCAGGGGAACAGCTTTCAGAACACATCAATGTTCTGGAAATGCGTGCTGTTCTGTTGGCCCTTCGGGGTCTTCGACCCTCCCTGCAGGGCAAGGCCATTTGTCTGGCTACAGACAACTCCACTGTGGTGGCTTATCTGCAGCGCCAGGGGGGCACCCGTTCCCCGGCTCTGTGTGCTTTATCCACCCAGGTCCTGTTGCTGTGTCAGGAGATCAGTCTCGATCTCACGGTGAGGCACCTTCCAGGTCGTCTGAATGTTCTGGCCGACACTCTGTCTCGGTCTCGGAGCCCGGTTCTCACCGAATGGACCCTCAAGCGTTCGGTGTTCCGGTCTCTTTGCCTGGTTTGGGACAGACCCCATGTGGATCTGTTCGCCACGGCCCTGAACTTTCGACTCCCTACATTTGTGTCTCCGGTTCCAGACCCTATGGCCATGGCGGTGGATGCTCTATCCCAGGACTGGTCGGGAATGTACGCGTATGCGTTTCCTCCCTTCAATCTGGTGGGCAGGGTGTTGGAAAAGATCCTTCTACACCCTTGTACTGTGTTGCTGGTTGCACCGCTCTGGCCTCGACAACCTTGGTTTCCTCTGTTGCTTCGGCTGTCGGTGGACTTCCCACGCAGCATCCCACCCCTGTGGGATCTGCTGTCTCAACCGAGGTCCCGACAGTTCTACTCGGGACCGGAACGGCTCCACCTTCACGGTTGGATGCTATCTCGGGAAGGCTCACTCAGACGGGCTTTTCTCGAGAAGTTGCAACTCGCATCGCAGGATCACTTAGACCTTCGTCTTCCGCCGTCTACCAATCTCGATGGTCCGCATTCGGTGATTGGTGTGTCGGACGGTCGATTGATCCAGTCTCTGCCTCTGTTCCCGTTGTAGCTGACTTTCTTTTGTCTCTGTTCAGGGACAAAGGTCTGTCTCCGGGAACTATTGCAGGCTATCGTTCAGCCATTGCTAGTGTGCTGGCTTTCTATGGTAGCAAGTCAGTGGGCTCGGACGCTTCATTGTCGGCTCTCATTAGGGGCTTCTACATTGAGAAGCCTCGTTCACGGCAATTGGTCCCTAGGTGGAATTTAGCACTTGTGCTAGATTCCTTGTTAAGGGCGCCATTCGAGCCCCTCCAGTCGACAGATCGGAAGTTTCTTACTTTCAAGACTGTGTTCTTGATAGCCTTTGCTTCCGGTCGCCGCAGAAGCGAGATTCATGCTTTCAGCAGATCTTCTTCTTGCCTTCGTTTTTCGGCTGGCCATTCTTCGGTCTCGGTGACCACTGATCCCTCCTTTTTAGCTAAGAACCAGGTTCCCGGTTTCACCCCAGGGCTTGTGGTTATCCCTTCTTTGGCTTCAACTCTGGATGGGGATTGTCCTGATCGCCTGCTCTGCCCAGTTCGGGCCTTGCGTTACTACTTGGCCAGAACAGAGGGGGGGGCGGGACACTCGTCTCGGCTGTTCCAGTCTCTCCAGCCCGGTCGCTCTGATATCTCTGCAGCGACCATCTCACGCTGGATTGTTCAGACTGTTCGAGCTGCGTATGAGTCGGCAGGGGATCAGTCCTTGCGGGTGTCAGGGGTTAGGGCTCATGAGGTTCGCGCTTTAGCTACTTCGTGGGCCTTATTTAATGGTTCTTCTTACGCTGAGGTCATGACAGCTGCTGTTTGGAGGGGTCATTCTACGTTTACGGAGTTCTATCTCCGATCTTTGTCGGGACAGTCTGACGGATTGTATTCTTTGGGCCCTCTTGTGGCTGCCCAGTCCGTTGTCTGTCCTCCCTCTTCTTTTGCATAAGCCTCATTATGTCTTCTCCGCGTGATCCGGAACGCTGGTCGTAATCAGGCTTTGTGTCACAAAAGGAAAGGGTATTTTGAATTTTTCCTCCGGGGGTATGGGTCCTATTGTTGGAACCCTTCATCGCTCCACGGAGACACCACTGCGGTAAGTCGAATTCGCATTATAATGACTGTGGTAACGTATTTTGAAATAGAATTGAGGTTTCTCTTGTGAAACCAATTTCTATTATAAATACTTACCACAGTCATTAGGTGAGTTCCCTCCCAGCCTCCCCTTGTCTCCTTGGCTCTCACTTTTTTGGGCTTTGGAATTATGAAGTGGGAAGCATGGCTTCGTGTCTTAAATCACGTGCGTGAATACTGCCGTCTGATTGGTGGGTTTCCCAGGGGTTCCCCATGGGGGGAAAAATTCTTTATTTACGTATGTAAAGAGCCAAGTAAGGTTGGAATATGCATTATAATGACTGTGGTAAGTATTTATAATAGAAATTGTTTTCACAAGAGAAACCTCAATTTCATGTTTTTTAACAACGCGACGCCCTCTTGCTTCTTTTGCAGGTCGTGATAACTGACTGTCTCATCTGCGTCGTTATCATTTAGAATTAAGTATAATGAGCATTTTACAACACCTTTGAAAGCCTGCGTTAAATGTTTTGTAATGAAATATATTATACTGCTTTTCAATGAATATATTTTAAACGACACAATAACCAACACACATTCAAAAATAACTAAACTACATGAACAGTTTTCCAGACATTGTTTTTAGAAGGCTTGTTCTTTCTTGATTTAATCGTTAACGTAAACAAATTGTAACTGTTAATGATAGCATTTGGTGCTCTCCCTTGGTTAGGACCAGGTAACATAATATTGCGTTCAACCTATGCTTTATTGCATATTCGTAGTTACTGCAATATAACAAATGAAATATATATTTCTTATCCTAAAAATTGCATCAATACACACATGTCATCATATAACCCTGAAAAAGATGTTTTAAGACACTTGTTTCATAAATTAGAATTTACTTACTTTCCAAACTTGGTAAGAAAGCCTGGTGGCATCATTACAGTATAACATCCACCTGACCATTGTTCGGCGAGCCAGTTATGTTCCTCATAGTGGATAGGCTGGAGTTAAGGAATCAATGAAGTCTAGTCAGTATTAGGGTTTCGGCAACCTCTCGATATATCGCAATATTTTACTTTGTGATAATCACATTTGATGCCTTTTGACATAGTGTATATTTGATATTAAGGAGAAAATAGTGTTACCTATTTCTGTTTCATTTGTACTAGATGACAAGGTTTCCGTTACAGTTTTGTCGGTTTAACAAGAATGCGTCGAGTCATATCGTGAAACAAGCATATTATGCAATTTGTTCAATTTTAATAGTACGGAAACTAACACCCGTCACTACAAAACAGGAAATATATCTTGATGTAAAGTAACTAATAAGGTGATTGCATATTGTACCATTATTATATCAGAATTGCATTCTCCAAGGCTACGAATCTGGCAGTACAGACGAAGTTTAACTTTTGTATGATATCATTCATCCAATGTATTTACAAAATATATCATTTCCTGAGCAATATCAGAGTATGTTTCTGTTTCTTTTCATGAAAGGATCTTACGCTTTCATACTTACGTGCAGTGCTTTTTCTGTTTTGAATACTTTTGAGTACATTTCAGAAATTCTCTGCTTTCTGTCTTCTGCCGTCAGGTTACATAACTTTTTGGCTTTATCAGCGAGAACAAACCTAGTAAAATATTAACACTTTCCCCTATACATTTAAATTCTTAGTGATACTCTAAATAATAAACATACAACAAAGGAAAAGAAGCTGCAATACAAGTAACTAATGCATAGATAGGCTCGATTTAAAGTCGGCTTTACCGACAAGGCAACCGAGCATGTGGCAAAATTTGCTTATATTCACTACCTTCTGTTTCAATTAAATGTTAGAAGGAGAACGAAAACATTATAATTAGGTATTGAACAAAATGTTTAGGATTAACTTAATAATACAAACTAGCTATAGCAACGATTGCAAAACGACTTATATGTACCAGCCCAGATCTAGTAAGTGTTTATCGTTAACGTTTTCTTCCTCTGAACAAATAATTTATCTTATGACCCTTAAATAAATTAAAAAGCAAAACTTCGCATGCATTTCTAAAGGAAAAATACTCTGAGTAATGATTAAAAGACAGACATACGACATGAGAGCGGGCTTGCCGCCTTCCGGTTTGACGTCATCCAGAGTGTAATTGATTATTGAGTCGTCATCGTCAATCATCGCTGATCCACAGTAACCTGTTAGGAATCAAGATCATCTCTCAATATTCGAAACATCATTTTTTTCTCAAAAATGAATTTGACATCATTTTGGGATTTCGATTAGCGTCTATTTTTTCGATAAAGCAATTGCAAATACACCTAATTTGTTTTAAATGCGTGTTTTAAAGGATACATGTTTTTCAGATTTTTTATTAAGAATTGTGTATTGTGTACATATTATATATACATATCATTTTGTACTGTTTTTTTCTGTCAGGCTTCATAAGAAGGTATGATTTACCTTGCTCCCGCCAGAACGGTTTACTATAGTAGGTAAAGGTTTTGATCACAGATCCCATGGGCACTCTCTGTATCATCTGATTACGTAGGGTAGGTAGAGGAGGGTCAAAGGTTATCTTACTTTGTAGTGGTAGAGGTACGGCACTTATCACATAGCTGGCCTGAAATTAAGATGGTGTCATTGTCATTATGGACACTTAAACGTAGTACTCAAGTAAAACAAAGAAACTGTAAAATACGGATTATATTTCAAGGATAACATAGTAGAGAATGTTACTTAAAATTTTCCAAACATAACATATCAACATATGTACCATAAACATGTAGGTACCAACACAAATCATTATACATATGCCTTGCTATGATTCAGGGCTGGGACAGGCCGGACAGGCGATATAATCGCTCATAGAACATGCATCAAGCATATCGTATTGTACACAACACAACATGAAGAAAATGCCGTGTTATCAATTATCAATTATCAATTATTCCTTATTTGAAAAAAAACATAACGTTACGTCTTTCCTGGCTATGATGTTTGAAATATCCATTCCTATCGCAAAATTCTGAAAAGTGCATATCATCAATGTTGTTTCCCGTGATTAACCAAGATGATCTATATCTTATATAGATTATATAGACAAACTCTGTTGCTCAATCCTTTTGTTTAATCAATAAAATATATTTGAAATGAAATGATCTAATCTGACAGTGTCCACCTTATCACAGCTGACGCTGTGACTGCTAAGAACAGTCTTCTGACTGTAGATTGTATCGTGCATATGACTTACTTCGTTATTCAGCTCGTGTAACACAGACATTGTCTGTTTTCTAGCCTTGATGATATCTGTCTAAGAATTAAGATTCATTAGTAAAAAGAAATCACTAGTATAAACCTGATAACATGATCACTGCTGTATTAATGTGCTTTACCTGATATTTGTTGCCGTGGATGTCAATGACCTTCACAGTACTCTGCTCCTGCTTGATCTGACAGATTGGTTTCGACAGTAACACCCTATCTGAAATAATGACAGGAAAACAAAAGTTACATATGAGAAATTTGTTTCAACGATGTTCCTTATATAATGTTACATTGAACTTGATGTAATGTGCTTTGCAATGTATGGAAAACATTAAAATCCATTATATGATATTGTGATTGTAAATCATACATGAAAAAGTACAGACCTATACAATTTGCAAAGACATATTACCATTCAAACACAGGGTATATTTTTAACAACACTGATATCGAAACATATCACTTACAGATAGTAATATGATATTTGTCCAATGAATACTGCTTGAAACCATAGTATCTTAGAAACCTAACAGATTTAAAGTGGTTATATTCAGTTACATTCCTGTTACTATTTATCGACATATAGTACATGAATATACCACATATCAAAATAAGGAAACAACTATCGCAAAGGACAGTATGCAACACCATTTTTGTATAATAAGTTATACAAACCCTTTCCGAGCTTCCTCGCTATATGTTGGCTGATTTGTTGTGAACCGCCGACAAATTTCCGCTCCTATTCACGAAGAACATGGAGGGAAGAGAACCAAGAGATGTGACGTTTTAGCACATACTCAATAGCATGGAATTAACGTGCTTTATGACCTAGGCCACTGTATAAAAATGCATAAAACTTTGAGCATGATAGGTCATTCTGCATTGACGCCGGTACTTTGGATCTTTACAAGAGTTTGTAAATATTGTCTGTAATCTTGACAGCACCGTTATCAAACGTTTAAAGATCGTGCTCGTGAAAGTAGATCTGAACTTCACATACATTTGGATGTGTAACTGAAAAATTGAATCAAACAACAGAAACCATAAAAGAATTAGTTCGATTCGATGTATTATTACATGGCTACATGACATTACCTGTCCCCCATTAGACGTTGAAAATATGCGATGTGTTCCTCCACACTGTCTGACGTACCACAGAAACCATAGCAACGAACACTCGTACGGCTCTGACGTCACATTCAGGTTCACGAACCCTGTTGCGAACCTCTTCACAGCACTGCAAGAATGGAGACATTCACTAACTATATCATACATACAACTATACATAGTAATGTAAGTATACAGTCTTTTGCTTTATTATATTTGATGTTTTTTGCATAATTGTAATGAGCTGAGAGACTCGGACATTTCAAAATCATGTACATGGATATTTTCACTCCATTGTACATATATATTTATACATAGCTGAATAGATTTCTTAAAATGTCACAAAAATACCATAATGCTGGAGTTAAGTGTGTTCGCTGTTTACAGTACCTCAAAAAAATAGATGTACGTTATATGTAATAACCCTTTCAATAGAGATCTATCAAGTACATGCAATACGTATCTTTTTACGGATATTTGACCTTATAAAGATCGAACGGTTACAAGTTTAAACACATTTACGATTTGAATTGTTTAGATGTTAATGTGCTTTAAAGTATCTTCTAATAATCTAATCTTGATATCAGAATCAGAACAGAATGCTATACATGCATTCCTTTTAAGGATCTAGAATTTCAGTTCTCCAATTTAATACACTAAGAAAACCACTACCATATACTCAAAACATATATATTTTGTCGGCAATAAGTAGCCAAAAATCCTTGCCCCTGTTACGTTGCCTATATTAACCATCGGTCCTACCGTCTGTCAATTTATCATAAATTGATATCAATATTTACCTTTGTGAAAAAGAAGTGATATAACAATGAAGATGACCTAGTAAGGCACGTGGAGAAATATAAGGAGATAGGAACTTACGCTGTCCAGGCGTATTTATTGAGGAATTCTTGGACTGTCATATTATCCCATTCCTCCGCGTGTGGTGCATCCCATGGCGCAGCCTCCGGTATCTGTAATACAATGTACATTCAGCAAACAATAACGCAATTGTGCCACCATACTAGAAAATTCAATACACACACATAGAATATTGAATATATATTTTATCCTGATAACATTCTAAGAAACCTATGTTTTATTCAGAGTGAAATTCCAATCCTTTCAATTCTATTTAACTGAACAATTATTAGAAACTAGCTTAACGAATGTTCCAGTTTAGAACAAATAAGAAAATAATTTCTAACAGTAACTTTATTTTGACATGGTTTTCTAATGACTTTTGGAATTACCTCACTGCCCATCTCATCTACGACTCTAAAGACTTGGAGGAGATCCAGATGTGCCAAAAATCCTCCCATGGGCGGGAACGACCCTTTAAATCGCCTGCTGCTTCCCTTTAGTGTAGAGTAAACCACACGAAACATTAACAACATTACCAAATCTACATTTCACAAAAAGACTCATATAAACTATATAATGCTATCAAACCAGATTTTATAATCCTAAAATATCCAATGGGAAACTATTGCTGTAACATTGCTGATAACTTTACAATTGATTTGTCAGTGGTGACAGCCATGAGTCAGAAGCAGAAAGGTCGAGTTTTGACATTTGTTTTCTCTATACAATATGTCATAGGTTTAACCACAGTCCGTCTCCCTTATTAGAGACTAGACGGTGTCATAGATGATTTGCGGAGACAGTTTAGAATAGCAAAATGTGAACGTGTCACCAAACCACTGGCTAAATAGTTGGAGTTACACATATGTGATTACACCTATATAACTTGTATGTTATAGAATATGGTAAGACAGCCACGCTAGTTGTACTGTACGTCGATGAACGAAATCTACAAAACCAATCTCAGTTTAGAAATTGGTGGTATATGGGTTAGTGGCGCTAAAGGCTGTATACATGATTTATATACACATCGTTCTATACTAGGTAAACACACGGTCCATTGCTGTTACCTTTTGCCCTGGTTATCCAATAATCTGTACGATAAACTGTGCTATTTTTGTACATACATGAACCTTTTGCACGCCTTTCGTAGCTAGGGAACTGACCTTCCTGTAAATAACAAGATCCTCCACCTCATTGGTCAGGTACGTTTTGACACCAAATTCATCCGCCATACGTAACAACAGGTTCTGCGTAGGGCCAACATAGGCCCCTCCGACATCTACGTAGTTGATGACGTCATTCTACAATGTGAGAGTAAAATGTTTATTTTTTATTTTTTGCATAATTGTTATTCTAATTTTACTGGAAGTCGTACATAATTTAAGACAAATCTTTACAGATGTTGACTTTTATATTATTGATTTATATCAAAATTGAAACTTGAATCAATTTCGGTTCGTAAAATGTTTGATTAATATTATGACCCCATATTAACATCCAATAAGGGGCGGAATGGGTAAACATGTTACCGTCCCCCTGACTGCCTGCAGAATTAGATGCAAGTGGGCGATATGTCTCTACTACAACTGACTTAACTTGATTAAATGTCAGCTGTCTAGAGTCGAGACACCGGTCATTTACACTCATTGTTTTTTTACAAAGGAAATGGAAGTTTTTGAAAGCTCGCAAAATAAGGTTTCAATTTTTGTTTGTGTTCAAAACAAATTTAGTCTTTATCATTCATACCAAACTGGTGAATCTTATTTCGAATATTAATATTATTTAGTTTAAAAACAATTAAGTAAATATGTCAAAATAAAAACACAATTGCCTTCTTCCTACATACACGATTGTGTTATATCATGACAGTAATGAGGAACATATTCAAAAATTTTGTATTTATATTATTGTACGCTGTGATTTTCCAAATAAAATTACTTTTAAATCAATTTCACTATTAAGTAAAAAGGAAATTGACAATCTCAAAAGTGTTGAAAGACATTCTCAATGTCTTCAATTAAAAACTACATTACCAACAGAGTTTGTGTTTTATTAGCTATAATACAGGGGGCTACATTGGTGTCTGTGCTCATCGAGCACAGCCGGTGTTGAAAAACAGGTTTCAGCTTGGAACGTTTATCACGATCCGACAGTAGAAACCAATCTAAACCAAGACAGATCTCTTCAACTGGATAAAATACGTGACAGGCCCAGAGTTTTACTTAGAGAGATATTCCGTCGTTATTGATTTAGATGCAGAAACAATCGAGGTCTTGTACCGACATGTATTCCCCTAATACGGACGGAGCGCAGTGTCAACTTCCGCTCCATGAAATTGATGGAAGGCTTTGCCGCATTTTTCCTTGACAGGTACGTAAGTCGCAAACTACAAATTAATGTTCGTCAATGAGCACGCGTTGTGTATTCCGCATAAGGACAACATGTCGAACACAAACCGTCCGTATGATATTAGATTTAACGACGTACCGAAGTCGTCTAACATTGACAAGTATAACAGTTCTATTATCATGTCAAGTAACATACACGAAAACATTTATGGATTTCAGCATAAAATTGATTTTAAAATCTTCATGGTTAAACATCATATTAAGTGATCAATATATTACGTGCTTTTGAGCGTTGCGTTAGGCCACGTTTAAGTTTTATTACGAATAACATCGTGCGTAAAGGCTTCATTGGAATCATTATGAGAGAAATATCTTGATTATATCACATCGGCGTTAGAGGTATATATTTTACCAGATATCTATGATGAATGAATTTCACATTCGTCAAAATGACCCTATTTACGACAATGGGATTGCAGTGTCCGAAGGCATTTTGTTGGTTTTGCAACAAGCATCACAACGAGTGCCACAATCGGTACCGCTCCCGGATTTCCTGTTGAGCGTGTCTTAGGGATTTTATTTTTTATTTAGCTTTTGTTTCGTTTTCACACCATTTCTTTCTTTATTTTAATAACCAGTTCGAGTCGGTTTAGACACAACAGTTTATTAATTTTACCTCTGTTAAAGGTTCGGATAGTTTGGGATGCTTTGCCACTACTTACATGTTTAGTATATGTCCGTCCCCCAACACGGTCTCTCGCCTCCAGCACAACCACGTCCAATCCCTGTTCGTGTAGCAGCTTAGCAGCCGCTAGACCTTAACAAAAATACAATTAATATAGCGATGACAAACATACAATTAATATAACGATAACAAACATACAATTAATATAACGATAAAACACATACAATTAATATAACGATAACACACATACAATTAATATAACGATAACAAACATACAATCAATATAACGATAACAAACATACGATGAATATAACGATAATAAACATACAATCAATATAACGATAACAAACATACAATCAATATAACGATAATAAACATACAATCAATATAACGATAACAAACATACAATTAATATAACGATAACAAACATAGAATCAATTTAACGATAACAAACATACAATCAATATAACGATAACAAACATACAATTAATATAACGATAACAAACATAGAATCAATTTAACGATAACAAACATACAATCAATATAACGATAACAAACATACAATCAATATAACGATGACAAACATACAATTAATACAACGATAACACACATACAATCAATATAACAATAACAAACATACAATCAATATAACGATAACAAACATACAATCAATATAACGATAACAAACATACAAT